>NC_045787.1:97798285-98101410 GCF_009873245.2 Balaenoptera musculus
AATAGAAACACAATAGTTTATTCCTCCATTTCTGTCACATGTAGAAGGAATCAGAGAGCCAAATATAGCATCATCACAGCAATTATTAAATAAATGGTTTGGCCCAGTTGATTTAATTTTTCTTTCTGTCCTTGGTCCTTACTTTTAAAAAAAATTATTATTCTTGCTATATCTATGCTCTTTGTGGTACATTTTCTTTTTTTTAAACTTATTTATTTTTATTTATTTTATGTTTGGCTGCGTTGGGTCTTTGTTGCTGTGAGTGGGCTTCCTCTAGTTGCAGCGAGCGGGGGCTACTCTTCGTTGTTGTGCACAGGCTTCTCATTGCGATGACTTCTCTTGTTGCGGAGCATGGGCTCTAGGGTGCGTGGGCTTCAGTAGTTGTGGCACATGGGCTCAGTAGTTGTGGCACGCGGGCTCAGTAGTTATGGCACGTGGGCTCAGTAGTTGTGGCGCACGGGCTTAGTTGCTCAGCTGCATGTGGCATCTCCCCAGACCAGGGATTGAACTTGTGTCTCCTGCATTGTCAGGTGGATTCTTAACCACTGCGCCACAAGGGAAGTCCTGGTACATTTTCTAAGAGCCACTTTTGAATGAGGCAGGGCATAAAGAAAATTTGGTAATAAGGAATGTCTTGCAATAAAATGAAAAAATGTTCCCTTCCTTTAAGAATTAAAGTTAAAGGAAAGACAGGGTTACAGGTGTATAAAGCGGTATCCTGAGAAAGGAGTTTATCAGGGTTCCAGGAGCTAATAGTTCTCTGGGAAGAGAGAGTGGAGGCCTCTGTCACCAGATGCTGGGCTTTCTAGCAGTGGGTCAGTTGCTGCATGTCTGGGGACATTGTTATTTACTGATGTCTGGAGCCAAAGTTTTAGAAATTGCTCACAATATGTATCAAATATTTTTCCCCCTAAAATCATAAAAATCCTGCAAAAATGAGATAAGATAGATTTGAAAATCTGTCTTTTATTCAAAAAATTCTGTGTTGTTTATGGAATTCAGGAAATCTGTTAGGAGTTTTATTTGTAGTTGGCTTGCTTTAGGAACGGACATTGCCTTGTCATATGGGGAACCCCTAATCTAAATTGGAAGTTTGACCTTTGAGCTCCCGGGCCCTACAGAATTGAGAAGGAGACAGACAGTTCTTTCTGGCTTAATAAACCATGAAGCCACACTGCTCTAAGATGACAGCATCTTTTTTTCAAAAAGTAAAATTCTATGCCTTATTAAAATATGTCACATTGCATAAAGAGCTGACTGACATGGGAGGGAGATGGGCATCTATCTGTCTTTAGAGTGGTCTTTATTTGTCTTTATCTTTTCTGAGCAAGCATGCTTGATCCCAAGCAGCACCCAGGGGAACATTGTGAATCACACACACTTTGTGTCTGAAATTGCATGCACTTTGATACTGATTGAAACTGGTGTCAATCAGCATCATGTAGGGCTCCCCTGGGGCCCTGGCAGTAGGCTAAAAGGGCACTGCTTCTGTCTCAGGTCCTTGTGTACTTCTTGATCACTCTAAGCTTTTTCTTCCTTCATTAGATATTCTCATGAAAAAGCAGAGATCTGCCTGTATTTGTAAGCTAGTATTCGGGTTATGGCATCATCAGCAAATTGCATTTTGAATGTGTTTTTCCTCTTTTCAAGATCCACCCAATGAAAGTTGAGTTCTGAAATTCAGCCTTAGAAGAAAACACTTTTTACTGCACACCTAAGTCTTTTTTATCCAACCTGGTCTTGAGCAGCAACAAAGCTGATATTTTAATCTCCATTATATAGTCTTCTCTATTGATTTATAAGTATTTATAGAATTGGTTCATTTCTATAAACACTTACTCCTTGACTTTTTAAAAGGATACACTTAACTTTCCTTTACTATTTTAAGGGAAATATATCCAACTAATGCAACAAGATAAAGGAAAGGTAGTTTGAGAAAGTGGTTCAAGTAGAAGGACCTAGCATTGATCATGGGCTCTAAGTTCATAGAGCTGTGCACACACACCTACTTCACACTGGAGCTCTGCCTGGCACGTATCACCAGCTGTGTGTACTTTTCTCTTGGACACTGATCTTATCAGACTACATTCTCATCTTCTAAATATAGCTGGTCTGTGTTGTGTTATGTGCCACATCTATTTCCTTTTAGCCACTGATGCCCGTGACAGATGGTATAGGACCTTGGGGCTTTTTATAATCTCTAAAAGCATATCTAATAGCTGAGTATCAGCACTCTAATCCAGGACCAGAGCATTATCAATTTGTGAAAAATGTCCAGCTTTAACCACTGAGATTACATTTGTGACAGGGGGCTCTCTTTGGAATCTTACTGTACCATTTTGTAAAGTAGCTTAATACCATTCAAGAATTAGCTTCCTACTTCATGGCTAGGTGGTATTTACCATAGCAACAAGATATGTTTATATGAATGAGTAGTTTTTATTCCATGGCACATTAATAAATGCTTAATTAATCAACCAATAGCTTTACTGGGTGTATCCTTCTTGAGGTTAGTGCTACGATAGTTAACTATGATGATAGATTTTGAAAATTTCAATTTTTTCATTATTTATTTATGCCAATTGGTGGCCAGTCTTTTTGTCAGCATATGATGATTAGGATAGGAGACATTGGGATTCTGAAGATTGCCGAGTAGAAGTATTATAAAGTTTTGGTCAATCTAAAATCATGTTCTACAACTTAGAAAGCATAGCTGAGTTGGACTCAAAAGGGTTTAAATCTTAGTTATCCACATATTTTGTGTATCTTGGGAAAGTAAATTAAACTTACTAATTCTCAATTTACTTATGTGTAAAATAGGAGTAAAAATGTCTGTTCTGTTTTTCTCCATCATATTTTTATATGGCAAAGTGTAGTTTTGTTCATTTGTGTTTTGGTTGAGAAAGTCTGGCACCTACTTCTTTCCCTTCCTCAAAGGCAAAGAATTAGAAGACAAGAAGAGAGTGTCAAAGACTTTTGAGAAGACAAATGAGCTGAGAACTGAACAGATTTTATTTTTTATAACAGGTTTTATGATTTATGGGAGCCTGGTGGCCACTGGGTCCTTCATAATGTAGAGGACAGTGGTAACTCCAGTGGTAGGGTTAAATGGTGCGCTGAAAGAGAATTGAGAAATTGGAGACAATAAGCATAGAAAACTCTTTTGAGAAGTTTGACAGTGTACAGAAGGGGTAATTAGAAAGGTGAATGAACAAGAAACATAATTCTAGGGAGAATGGTTTTCACTGTGATTGTAATTATAGGTCTGGTCACAGTCGTTTTTATGACAAAAAGCCAGAATATCTTTAATATTCTGATAAGAATGATCAACATGGGCAGCAAGTTTCAAGATCTAGGAATAATCACCAGCATGTGATTTCTGAGAAGGCATAAACTGTAATAGAACATGTGTGGAGAAACTGGTTATTATTGAGAATGAAAGAGGAGAAGCTGAACTAAGCTTACAGATATGGTAGCCTTTTAAGTAATTTCATATAAGTACTTTTATTTTCTTTCTGAATTAGGAGACAGGCCCCCGCTAAGAGTCTGGGGTTGAGGAAGCAAAAGAGGTGAGTTTGGAGGTATGAGGAGAATGAGGAAGATTGAAAAGCAGCTAATAACAACTGTGGTTATTTGAGACACAGGAAACTGGAATAGTCAGTTTAGTTAATTTTCATGATAATAATCCTTGATATGTGTTTAGCACTTTATTTTTCAATAAATATTTTCACATGCATCATCTCATGTACAAAATTACCAGCTTTTTGTTTTTTGCCAGCTTTTTTGAGGTATAATTGAGAAATAGAATTACACATGTATATTTAAGATGTTCAACATGTTGATTCTGTATACATTGTGAAATGATTACTGCGATCAAGGTAATTAACACATCATCATCTCACATAGTTACAATTTTTTTTCTTTTTGTGGGGAGAACACTTAAGATTTACTTTTTAGTGCATTTCAAGTAGATAATACAGTATTATTAACCATAATCCCCATGCTGTACATTAGATCCCAGAATTTAGGCATCTCATTTCCCCACTTCCCCTGCCCACCCAGCCCCTGGCAATCACCAACTGATTCTGTTTCTTTGAACTGACTTTTTTAGATTCCACATATAAGTGATATTAGTATTTGTTTTACTCTGTCTTGCTTATTTCCCTTCGTAGTGCTTTCTAGGTTCATCCATGTTGTTGCCAATAGCAGGATTTCCTTTTTATTTATAGTTGAACAATAATCCGCTACATATATACCACATTTTCTTTATCCATTCATCAGTCGACAGACACAGACAGACTATAGGTTATTTCCATATCTTGAGTGTAGTAAATAATGCTGCAATAAGCGTGGGGTACAGATAGCCCTTTAAGATACTTTTTTTATTTCCTTTGGATATATACACAGAAATGGAATTTCTGGACCTTTTTTTTAAAAAATTCATTTATTTCGTTTATATTTATTTTTGGCTGCGTTGGGTCTTCGTTGCTATGTGCAGGCTTTCTCTAGTTGTGGTGAGCGGGAGCTACTTTTTGTTGTGGCGCGAGGGCTTCTCATTGCGGTGGCTTCTCTTGTTGCGGAGCACGGGCTCGAGGCACATGGGCTTCAGTAGTTGTGGCACGCGGGCTCAGTAGTTGTGGCTCACGGGCTCTAGAGCACAGGCTCAGTAGTTGTGGTACATGGGCTTAGTTGCTCCACGGCATGTGGGGTCCTCCCAGACCAGGGCTCAAACCCATGTCCCCTGCATTGGCAGGCGGATTCTTAACCACTGCACCACAAGGGAAGTCCGAGTTTCTGGATCTTATTGTAGTTCTATTTTTAATTTTTTGAGGAACTTCCATACTGTTCTCTGTAGCGGCTGTACTAGTTTACAGTCACACCAACAGTGCACAAAGCGTTCCTTTTTCTCTACATCCTTGCCAACACTTTTTACCTCCTGTCTTTTCAATAATAACCATCCTAACAGATGTGAGGTGATAACTCACTGTATTTTTGATTTACATTTCCCTGATGACTAGCAATGTTGAGTACCTTTACTCATTTGTATATCTTCTGTGGAAGATATACAGGTACCTGTTACTCATTTGTATATCTTCTGTGGAAAATTGTCTATTCAGGTCCTTTGCCTATTTTTAAACAGGTAATTTGGTTTTTTTGATATTGAGTTGTATGAATTCCTTATATATTTTGGATATTTAACCCTTTATCAGATATACGGTTTACAAATATTTTCTTGCATTTCCTAGGTTGCTTTTTCATTTTGTTGAATGTTTTATCTGCTGTGCAGAAGATTTTTAGTCTGATGTAGTCCCACTTGTTTATTTTTGCTTTTGTTGTGCTTTTGTTGTCACATCAAAAAAATTCATTATGAAGACCAATGTCAAGGAACTTTTCCCCTATGGTTTCTTATAGGAGTTTTATGATTTCAGGTCTTACATTAAGTCTTTAATTCATTTTGAATTAATTTTTGTGAGTAGTGTAAGATAGGGATTTTTTTTTCTTCTGCATGCAAATACCCAGTTTTCCCAACACCATTTTTTGAAGAGACTATCCTTTCTTTGTTATATGTTCTTGGTGCCCTTGTCAAAGATTAATTGACCATATATATGGGGTTTTATTCTGGGCTCTTGATTCCATTTGTCTACATGTTTTTATACCAGTACCATGCTGTTTTTTTTTTTGAGTGACTATAATTCCTTAATAAGTTTATTTCCTGTCCCCAAGGAAATTTGTAATTAATTCACCATGAAAATTCTTCCTGTTATGCTTTTCTGATACATGGAACTGTTAGATTTGTAATATAATTTGAAATCAGGAAGTGTGATGTCTCCAGCTTTATTCTTCTTTCTCAGGATTGCTTTGGCTCTCAGGGTCTTTTGCAGTTCTATATGAATTTCAGGATTGTTTTTCTATTTCTGTAAAAAATGCCATTAGAATTTTGATGGGGACTGCATTAAATCTGAATAGCATTTGAGAAGGATGGGCATTTTAACAATACTAAATCTTCAATCCATGAACTCAGGATCTTTCTATTTATTTGTGATTTCTTCATTTGCTTTCATCGATGCTTATAGTTTTCAGTATATAGATCTTTTACCTCCTTGATTTTTATTTTCAAGTACTTTATTGTTTTTGATGCTATCTACCTGTGAGTATTGGCTTGTGATATATGACCTTTTTTAGTGTTGATGTAAGTTCCTTCTATACTCAATTTGCTGAGAGTCTTTATCATGAAAGGATGTTGAATATTGTCAAATGCTTTTTTTCCATCCATTGAGATGAACATATGATTTTTATCCTTCATTCTCTTAATGTGGCATATCACATTTGTTGATTAGCATATGTTTAACCATCCTTGCATCCCACAGGTAAATGTCACTTGATAATGGTGTATCATCTTTTTAAATAATTTACACATATTTTATATCTTATTCATTTTTTTGAAGTATAGTTGATTTATAATATTATGTAAGTTTCATGTGTATAACATAGTGATTCACAATTTTGAAAGGTTATACTCCACTTATAGTTATTATAAAATATTGGCTATATTCCCTGTGGTGTATAATATACCCTTGTAGCTTATTTATTTTATACATAGTAATTTATACCTCTTGATCCCCTACCCTATCTTGCCCCTTCCCCCTTCACACTCCCACTGGTAACCACTAGTTTGTTCTCTATATCTGAGGTTTGGACAATTATCATATGCATTTTTTAGATGAGAAACAGAATCAACAGAGAAGTTATATGTCTAAGTTCACAGAACACAGTGAACAAAATGAATAAATTCCTTGCCTTTTTTTTTTTTTTTAAAGTAGATGAAGAAGGTAGAGAGTCATATAGTGATCTTCTTCAACTCAGACTCTTTTTCTTTTTTCTTTTAAATTAATTAATTAATTTATTTTTTTTGTCTGTGCTGGGTCTTCGTTTCTGTGTGAGGGCTTTCTCTAGTTGTGGCGAGCGGGGGCCACTCTTCACTGCGGTGCGCGGGCCTCTCACTGTCGCGGCCTCTCTTGTTGCGGAGCACAGGCTCCAGACGCGCAGGCTCAGTAGCTGTGGCTCACGGGCCCAGTTGCTCCGCGGCATATGGGATCTTCCCAGACCAGGGCTCGAACCCGTGTTCCCTACATTGGCAGGCAGATTCTTAACCACTGCGCCACCAGGGAAGCCCCCCTTGCCATTTTTAAGAGTAAAATTGTAATTTATCATTTGCTTCAATGCCAGGTCACGATACTGTGGGCACTGTTCATTTTTGTAGCCTCCTTGCTTTTAAAATTTTTCCTCTCCTTTAAACATTGGCGATTTTAATGATCCTTTCTTTAGACCCTCTCCAACTCCATAATCCTTCAACTCCTTAGTTTTCTAAACCAAAGTAATTAACTAGGCATTTCTTAAACATTGGCATTTATTACATACCAGGTACTGGGCTAAGCCCTGAGCATCATAGAATAATATAATAAAAAATTCAAAATGAAGAGCCCAAAAGACAGTTACATATTTGATCTCAAGGCACACTCAAGGGCAACAGATTATACAACTGTGTGAATACCTGGAGACAGAGATGATTGGGAACCCTCTAGAAGCTGCCTGCCATAGTTACCTTAGTTATAAGGCCCTTGAATGATTTCACCTCTGTGTTAGTTTCCTGGGCTGCTACAACAAATTGTCATAAATTGGGTGACTTCAAAAAACAGGAATTTATTCACTCACAGTTCTGGAGACCAGAAGTCCCAAATCACAGGGTCAGCAGTGTTGCTGCCTTCTGAAGGCTCTGAGGGAAAATCTATTCATGCCTCTTTCCTAGCTTCCGGTGGCTTCTGGGAATCCTTGGCATTCCTTGGCTTGTAGATGCATCATTCCATCTCTGGCTCCATTCTCACATCACCTTCTCTTCTGTATGTCTGTTTTCTCCTCTTCTGTTTTATAAGGAGATGTGTCATTGGAATTAGGGCCAACTCTGTTAATCTTTGATGATCTCATCTTGAAGATCTTTTGCATAATTAAATCTACAAAGACCCTTTTTCCAAATGAGATCACATTCACAGGTTCCAGGTGCACATATCTTTTGGAGGCCCACCATTGAATGTACTACATTATTTTGTCATGCCATAATTCTTTTTGTTCTCTATGCTTCTGCCAAACTGGCCTTCTTCTCTCTATTCCTCAGAGCCCAAACTTCTTTTTACTTCAGAGCATTCCCATGTACTGTACATTCTATATCACTTGTATCCTTTGTCAGCCTAACTTTTATTCATCTTTGCCATCTCAGCTTAAAGGTCATTTCCTCAAGGCAGCTTTCTCTGACTATCCTTAAACTATATCCCCCAAGGTAGGCTAGAGCTTCATGTAACACATTTTCACAACATCATATACTTTTCCTTCATAGGACTTAATACAATTAAAATTGAGTAATTATTACTGCAAAATAGTTATTATGAGATTTTGCATCAGTTGATGAGTTTAATGACCACAGAGTACCCTTGGTCACTAGTGTCTACCACATTACCTAGTAGAAAGAGCATAATAACTATTTGTTAAATTTTACATTAAAATAGGCTGTGTAATGAGTGGGTGGGTAATACTTATTAAAGATTTGGGGTCGAGATGGGTATTTGTGTATTCCTATATGGCTCAGTTCAGCTGAGTGCAGTTGTCCGTGGTCATCTAATATTTATCACAAATGAATTTGTGCATAATCAAATGCAAAATTTGTGTTTTGCTCAAATAGTTCCCTAATATATCAATCATTTGGAACAAGTTTGCATTTCAAAGTAAGCATATGGTAGAACAAACTGTATAATTTTAACATATTGTTACTGATGTTTGGCTTCAATGGATAATATTGGGGAACTACCAAGTCTATATGATGGCAAACAAATTTCTTAGTTAATAACACCAAACATCTAGGTCCTGAAAGTAATATTATTTTTAAAAAGCTTTAAATTGAAGAGTAATGTGTTGTCATTAGAAAGGAAGGAAAAAAGAATGGCTCAGAGAAGGGCTGATAGGTGTGAAGGTGGTGGTGGATTATTAGCAAAAGCTTTTTACATGACTCAACTTGGAGTCTGAGAAACCGAAGAAAAAGAGGTTAAATACAGTAGATTGGCAAAATTAAGAGAACTGATGATATCAAGTGTTGCCAAGAAGATAGTGCAGCTGGAACTCTTGCATATTACCAAATGGAATATGAAGAGGCCTAAGTGTTTTGGAGAAAAATTTAGCATTGTCTCACACAACCAAAGATGTGTACATCCTATGGTCCAATAACTCTTCTCCTAAGGTATATTCACTGAAGAAAATCTGAGCCATGTGAACACATTGCAAGTTTTTCTTATAGATTAATTTTCCTAGTCTCTGGAAGAATTTATAAATTATTGAAATTATTTATTCATTGATTGAATATATAAGTATGACAACTGTTCATCGAATATACACTATTATTTAGTCTGACATTTTTATGAAAATATTTTAATTATTGATCAAATTTCTTTAATTGTTATGGGTGTAGTCAAGATATTTATTTCTTCTTGAATCATTTTTGGTAAGGGATATTTTTCTAGAAATTTGTCCACTTAAGTTTTCAGTATAGCCCCCTTAGATGATCCTGGCTTAGTTGAATAGACTACACCTCAGCTCCCTGGCTTTGTAGGGGCCAAAGGCTTAGTTTCCCATCCTGATATAGCATTTGCCTCAAGGTTACATGTTTGCTTACCAGCCAAGTTTTAGTGAACTTTTCCATTGTGGGTCTTTAGTTTTATTGGTTTTCTTTTTTGGTTTGGTTTTGGAGCAATTTTTCTTTTTCCTGCATTCTCATTTGTTCAACATTACATTAAAAAAGTATCTTAGGTAAAAAAAAAAATCCAGATATATCTGTAATACAGCAGCAAGGCCTTAAAAACTCAGACCAAAGAAAATGATATTGATCTCACCCTTTCCCCCCCCCAAGATTTGAGTTCCAAATATCGTATATATTGGGCAGCTAGTACTTTCCTGAATGATGTCTTATTTTGCAAAATGACACTCTGTGGTGCCTCCGTAGCTCATTCAAAATGGTGACCATTGGTCTTGAGACATTAGTCTCTCAACCTGTCTACAAAGGTTATAGTATTCACTCTGAACCATTTGGCAGCTTTGAGAAAATATCAGGCTTGATTTCATAGTAGGTTCTTCATCTCCCAGACCTCTTAATAGTCAAATTATCATCAAGACTGCACAGTTGAAATGTTCACCTGCTGTGTTTTGCATGCATATTCCTCTTCACTGTATGACTGACTATTTTATCTTCTAGCTTATTTCATAATTCTTTAATGAATTTTCAAAATCTTACAGTGTCTGTACCACATTACGATAATAGATAATATTAACATTGGAAAGAATATTGGTGATAATTATACCTAGTTTTTATTTTATAGCTTATTAAGAAACTGCAGTCCTCAGAAATCAAATGATTGGTCGAAAATTAGAGCTGAGATTTAAACCTGAGAGTCTAGTTCTAGTCCATTTATTTTGCGACAGCACCGCAAGATTCATGTTTCTGAGCATCAGTTTCCATTTTATAACTACAGATGTAAATTTTAAAAGTTAAAAAAAATAGGCTGACTATGGGTAAACCTGGATATAGTCTGAAAAGTCTTTGTGAATCAGTCTATAGATTCACCTCACTTAAATCATTTTTTATTTTTTTCATCAACTGAGTACTTCCACACTTGTGGTTAATTGTATCTTTCCTCCACAAATAACTTCAGACTCCATTTTAACTTCATCTTGAAAAGTTCCAGAATCACAAGTGATACTGAATTTTATTGCCTAACTATTGGTTACTTACTTAATGATTATTATGCTCTTAGAGATTTACCCATCATAATTTTAGTCTGTATGCGTTTATTAATTTGCATTATATCCTATCATTCAAATATCAGAAAGGGAAAAATATGAATAGTCTATTTCCCACCATATACACCCTGAAAAATGTATTTGGGAATATTTTTTTATATCGATACAAAAGAGCTTTCTTCTTTTTTTTACAGCTGTAGAGTATTTCTTCGTGTGGATGTAGCATTATATATATATATGTGTGTGTGTGTGTGTGTCTGTCTGTATATACATATATAATTAGAGGCATTATGAATACTCTGTACAAATATTTTCAAATATTTTGCATATAGGTAAATATGTGTATATGATAAATTTCTAGAAGTCAAAAGTCTGGGTCAAAATATATTTTACAGTTTTGATATATAATGCTCAATTACCTTACGTTAAGGTTGTTCTATTTGTACCAATTTATACTTCTAGCAACAATGGGAGAATTGTGTCTGTGTTGAACACAAAAAGGCAAATGGCTAGATGGCAAGACCAAATCATCTGAAATAACATTTACTGGGGCTACAGGTATTCAGTTGCCCATCAAAATCTGGGATTCTGCTACAGGCATGCTGCCATGAGGTTTTTAAGCAGTGTAAGTGAAGAAGTGCCAATCCTTAAACAGCCACATTCAAGGCCTTGGGTCCAAGTCCTGTGTGACAGCAGCAGTATGATATGCCAGAGCTTGTCCTCCATCCCTTTTCTGCTACCTCAGCATTTATCGACTGGAGCCCTTCTGCTTGCATGATTAGAGGTTTGGGGTTTGAAACTCGTGGTTGCAGTTCTAACAGCACCTTTGTTCTGAAGTTGCCACCTCAGCTTTACCAGTATGGCTTGCCTCAAGAATTTGACAAGGGCTGGTTTCCATGGAATTTTACAGAGGGCCAGCCTGCAGGAAACTGGCTGAGCCATGTTAACCCTTACCTCTTGGTCTCTCTCCTCAGAGCCTCACCCACACTCTGTTGGCTGTGGTATTCAAAAATGCTGAGGCTTGTCCCTCTCCATTTTCATTCATCTTCTGACTACCGAAAGCAGGACATCAATGCCCTAGATATGGCCCAAAAGATTGGCCCTCTGACTGTATCCACCTGAGCCTTCTCTAGTGAGTAATTTGGATATCAGTTTGAATAATTCAAGAACAAAGTCAATTTTATAATGGTAGAGGCTTGCTTCTCCAAGATTAGACTTTCCACACTCAGAATCCCAAGGCACATTTTCTTTCGACTTCACTTTGCACCAAGTAGGCTAACAGAAGAATCAACATCTATTATCAATTATTCTTTTGTTTTGTGAGCAATTATACAGAATCAATGGAATTGGTGTCTTGTCAACATCTGATGGGGAGTAGTATAGAGACAGCTCAAGGAAGAAAAGAAGGCAAAATCCAAATGAGTATGATTCATGGTTCAAGACCCTCCAAATTGTATCAAGGTTTGAAGGAGGTCTATCTGATATAGTGGGTTCTTTTTGCCCTTCATTAAGTGGGACAAAAATGAGAAATTAGATAAATAATTTAATTTTATGAAGAAAAAGTAATAATTAAAAGACATTTCTTGGGCTTCCCTGGTGGCGCAGTGGTTGAGAGTCTGCCTGCTAATGCAGGGGACGCGGGTTCGGGCCCTGGTCTGGGAGGATCCCACATGCCGCGGAGCGGCTGGGCCCGTGAGCCACAATTACTGAGCCTGCGCGTCTGGAGCCTGTGCTCCGCAACAAGAGAGGCCGCGATAGTGAGAGGCCCGTGCACCGTGATGTGGAGTGGCCCCCGCTTGCCACAACTGGAGAGAGCCCTAGCGCAGAAACGAAGACCCAACATAGCAATCAATCAATCAATCAATTAATCAATAAAAAAATAAATCTTAAAAAAAAAAAAAAAGACATTTCTTTGTTATTTCCCTCTTTCCAACCTTATGTTTAGAGGTTTCTGCAAGATGCAGAGACTGAAATCTTACTTCCTCATAGGATATTTGTTGAAGTCCTGAATCTCTGGACACATTCTGTACCACTGGAGGAAGAAATGTCAGGAGATTGCAGGATGACATAACCACATCTTCCTTAACTCCCATGTTTCCCAAGGAGCGAAGGTTGGGTTCCCCATGATTCTAAACCAGGCAAAAGAAGGAGGTACAAGCATTTGCTTTTTGGATACCTCAAGAAGTTGACCTGCTGTGTGAAGGATCTGCCTTAGTGCGACTCCAAGAGAATATTTGCAGGTAGCGGGAAAGAATCAGCTGTGTCTCAGAAGTCTGTAATTAAGAGACTGAGGAAGAGGTGTCAATGGGGTCCTTGAAGACAATCCACTGTACACCATAAAAGAACTGAAACAGGTGCTGTCCAGGTCAAGAGAGACAGAAGATAGCGTAGGACCCATTGGCATGTGGCTGAAGGGTGATCTTGATAATATCTTTATACACAAAATATCAGAGCTTTAACCATGTACTGTGTATCACAGACCACAGAAAGTAGAGTCCAATACATTTTGAAACCAGTAAACTAGGCTTGTATAAACATTGTGACTAAAACAGTTGCTCTACATAGATGACACTGTTTCAAAGTTAAATAATGTTAAATAATTCTTGTTCTGAATTTAACTTTGGAGTATTTGTTGACTAAAAGCTACTTCCACTTAGTTGAGGCGTGACATTATGTACACTGCTCTCATTTTATAACAAAGCTAGGAGTTAAAAAAATTCTTAATATATTTTGATAAGCAGGAAATGAGATAAAACGTGTTTATTACTTTGTGTATGGGCTTCTGGTTTATATATTTATTTCTTAAAATTTAGGTTACAGAAGGCTGAGTTCCTATTTTAGTATAGACATAAAAATGTTCTGAGATCTATGAAGGCAAGATCTTTAGATTTGTAAGTAAGTGTTTTGACTGGCATAACTATGAGGGTTTAAATCAAGGAACAAGTCTAGAAAGAACCAGATTTCTCGGTACAGTTCTCATAAATGTTATCTTAACTTTGATTCCCATGACTATTTCATAGTCCTGTCTATATGAAATTGTATACATTTGATAACAGTGTTTATATATATTCACATCATAAAACTGGTTTCTTTCTCTTTGGTATAGAATACCCTGGGGAGTATTTGCTTAATTGATATAAAGGGTGGATGCTTTCCATGGAACTATTTCTGGCTACCTTGTGACAATCTATAGAGCATTTCATGATCATTTAACTCTTACTCTTTTTTCCAACCTCTTTTAATAAGCAATATCTCACAATAACCTGGGGATTTAACAATTTTAAAGACCTTTAAAATATTTAACTTGTTTTAATTTTCACAATTTTGTGAGTTAGGACTTAGACTTGTCATTTTACATCTGAAGAAAGCTCACAGATCTTAAGGGACTTGCCAAGAGCTACAGAGTAAATAAGTGGCAGAGGCTGAGCCAGGACTCTCTGAAAAATATATGTATCTTCAAAGATTCTTAATAGTGGCATTTAGTCTCTTACATGCTGGTGGTACCTTATAATCTAAGGAGTTTTATGAACTTATACACAAAACAGAAATAGACCCCTGGACATAGGAAACAAACATGATTTCCAAAGGGGAAAGGGGGGGCGAGAGAGATAAATTCGGAGTTTAGGATTAGCATATAAACACTACTATATATAAAATAAACAACAAGGACCTACTGTATAGCACAGGGAACTGTATTCAATATCTTGTAATAATCTAGAATGGAAAGGAATTTGAAAAAGTATATATATATATATATGTGTATATATACGTGTGTGTGTATGTATATGTATGTATCTATCTATACATACATATGTAACCGAATCACTTTGCTGTATACCTGAAATTAACACATTGTAAATCAACTATACTTCAATTTAAAAAAAAAGTTTGGCTTCCCTTGTGGCGCAGCGGTTGAGAATCTGCCTGCCAATGCAGGGTACACGGGTTCGAGCCCTGGTCTGGGAAGATCCCACATGCCGCGGAAGAGCTGGGCCCGTGAGCCACAATTACTGAGCCTGCGCGTCTGGAGCCCGTGCTCCACAACAAGAGAGGCCGCGATAGTGAGAGGCCCGGGCACCGCGATGAAGAGTGGCCCCCGCTTGCCACAACTAGAGAAAGCCCTCGCACAGAAACGAAGACCCAGCACAGCCATAAATAAATAAATAAATAAATAAGTAAGTAAGTAAGACAAAGTTTAAAAAAAAAAAAAAAAAGAGTTTTCTGTCCCTGAAGTGATTTTTTGGTTTCCCAGTGTTTGGAGGACTTTGACTTCAAGTTTTGGGTGCATATAGTTGGACTAAACTAGAAAAATCCTTGTAGAATGTCCTGGGAGATTTTGTGGTGCTTTCCTAGAGATGATAGTGTCTGAGAGTCATTATCAGGTATAATTAACCTAGACATCTTATGAAGAGGAGGTTAAAATTGTGCTGGAAGGAACTGATTCTGATTGATTACTTTAGGATGTTTTTTTATTTTAGGTAATGAAACAACTGCCATTGTTGAATTTTAGTTTTGAAGTATCCACATGGAATGATGATTTAAATGTTCATTTGAATTATATTTGTTGTAAGATAGTACATTTAAAATATTCTAAAGGAATTGTCACCATCTGGAGTCTGCGGTATAGCATTTGTCTCTAAATAGTTAGACTTTTGTCACGAGCCTCTTGAAAAAGACAACCTCACTTAGGAAAGCTGAGCAGATAGCCTCAGAAGTTCTGAGTTCTGGCCACTCTTGTCCGTCTCTGAAAGCTTGCAGCTCATGGAGTCCTCTTCCCAAGCTGGAAGTAGAAGACTATCTTGCTGGAAATACCCAGTTGTCAGAACTTTTATTCCTTGTTCTTGACCTGCTCTGCAGACGTCTGGAAACTAAAAGTGATGTGTGTGTGTTGTTCTAACCATTCAGAAGCCCCTTTAAAGATGTGGAACTATGAAGTGTGTATGTTTTGAGATACCCATTTTTGGTGTGTGAATCACCTTGTAGAGGAGAAAAACCTCAGATTTAATGAACAAGATTCATGACTTTGTCCTTCCGAAAGAAAACCTAATTTAATAATGGTGAAGGTCCCTACTGACCAGAGGCTGGTACCAAAGAGGGTGCTTCCATCCTGGCCCCGAAATCTGAGCTGATCCTATGGCCACTCTAACCTCACTGGCACAAGGAGGGTTGTGTGTGGTCTTCAGCCACTTGTCATAGAACAGTATCCCTCTATATAATTTTTAGAATAGAATAGCAAGGCCTAGTTCTCCCATGTGCGAATTAGAATTAAACAAGTTTCTTTTAATTTTGTTTGATAGTCTATACTAAGACCTAAAGAAGAAAAATGTGAAAGGTGAGTTAGAGCCGCTCATCTACAAAGACTGTTGCCATATTATGAATAATGATTATGGCTCACTTGTTTCAAAAATAAGATTTCTGTTCTCATGTCTTTTATGAGATTCAAGCAAACTAACCTTAAGTAAGCTAAATACTTGATTCAGAAATGAACTCAGACATTTTTGTGGCCTTGTATGGGAAGATCTTTTTCAGAACAAGCTTTTTAATAAAAGGTTCATAACTAAAGCAACAATGACTAAACCTTTGGAATGTGTTAAAGTCCCAGTTGCCCTAGTAAAACTCAATGGGGTTGGTGTAGAAGGGACGGAAGAGTTTATCTTGAATAATTATATATCCATTTCAAAGAGAAACATGTAAATGTTTTAGAAGTTCCAGTGAGTGTCTTTCACTTCCTTGAGGGTAATATCTGAAGAAACTGTGTTTACAGTACAAATGCATGCACACCTTTTATGCTTGCTCCCTTTCAGTGCTCTGTTGGGTTTTGGAATAAGAGAAGCCGTCACCTACCGGTGATTGAAAAAGTCTGCTTATGTGAGATGACATAGGAAGGAATGAAGTGGAATCTTGATACCATGGTGAAGAACCAGCTGGCTCTGCTTAGCTTTTCTTTTCTTTCAAGGTGACAATCAGCATGTTTAAAGGAGTAAGGAAATGTTAGATGGAAAATAATTCTTTCAAGGTTTTAGCTGCAACTAAAAATTGGTTTTGATTTGATTGTTGAAAGTTTAGTTCAATTTAAATAAACCTGATGATTTTTCTGCAAGTGGATGACTTAATTCTCTGTCATCTGGCAGGACCCACATTATTTTCTAATCCCCATCCACTGGAAATAATTTAACTCTAGCCACTTGAAGATTATTTTAGCACTTTTAAGTGTACCAACTATCACAGTCCAAACTTCGCCATCTTGGAAGTAAACTTCATGACATTTGTTTGATTCAAATTATAAAACTAAAGTGATTTACAAAATTTTAAAAACTCATTTTTATTATTTGACCTAAAATATACTGATGGAAAAAAACACATTGTGTGGCTCTAATAATACATGTTAATTTTATTCATATCTTGGTTTATTGTATTATTTCCAGGTTGATGAAAATGAAAATATGATCATACTTATGCCAGATTATTGACTGCCCAAAGGACAGCAAAGAGCCTGTAACTCACAGAAATGTATTTTCCCCTGTTTATACTCAGAGATACCCAGCCAACAGCTTTGACTAAATTGACAACCGTTTCCTGTATGACTGTGATTGTGTGTTATTATGTGTGTGTGGGTACAGGCACATCTGTGATTTCAGGAATTCAACTGAGTCAATTTATTGTTTGGTATTATCGAGGCAAGTTTCTTCCTGCTTCTTTTTCATTTGAGGAGCTTTAGAGTATCATTCCCCTTCGATAAGCTGGCTGAAGTCACAGGTGCACTTGTAGAATATTGGACAATAGAAATTGAGAGTGATTACAGCTGAGATCTTAAACTAAAAGCCAAATGCATTTATTTTTACAAAATGTAAAACATTAATAATGTCCCTGTGAACTTATGAAATTATTTCATCTTCCATTTCTAAAGATATTCAATGCATGAAATGCTAGGTGGTTCCCTTTGTGCAGTTTACCATAGGATACTGCAATGGAATGGAAATAGGTTGTTATCTGGAGAAATCACTCACCGTTTCTCATCGTCATATCTGTTGGCTTTGGAAAAATTCAAAGAAAACCAGGAAGTTTTAGTGTAACATAAAGATTCAATCTTTCTGTAAACTGAACATCCAGGAAAGTGTGTACAGTTATTTCTCTTGTTCAGCACATGCAGAAGTATTTAAGGAACATATTAATTTTTGCTGCTGTGCAAGGAAGGGTAAAGTAGTATCTAATTGATAATATCAGACATGTGACAGATAGAGAAGATACTTATGTTCTGTACGTAAAGACTGATCTAATTTGATATTTAATCAAAGGATATAACAATTTCATTTCTCTGAGACCAACTTCCTCACATGCCTACCAAAGGAGTAGGATCAAGTTATGTCCGCAGTGCCTTTCCAAAAATCAACCAGTCTCTACGTGTTAAATTTCTTCTTTTTAAAAGTCTTCATTAAATTCCTAAATGGTAACAGTTCTAGAGAAATCCAGATTTTGATGTTTTAATGTTAGATTACTTATTTCCAGGGAAATGGATTTCTGCATCACCTAAATCAAACATCTGCATTATGGAAACTTAACTTTTGTTGTATCTGTTAACATTTATAGTAGCATATTTTTGTCTTATTTATTAGGAATTCGCTTTTGGTATGACTATACTGATGCCAAATTCTGCTTCCTGGAAGAGAAACAGTGTCAAAAGCTCCGAACGATTTGGGCGTAATTAGTCTAAATCATATACTGGATAAGAGTTGTGAATTTGAATTCTCCCAGATACATATTTTATTTAAAATTAAATTAGGTGCTTAATAGGGCATTTGTATAAAAATATCCCAGGAAAAGTCAACCCATCAGTAGTGATGTCTCTGCATCTGTGTTTTGATACTTCAAAATGATGTCGCTGATGTACAGTTTGCCATCTCTTAGTCTAACATTACAGAGCAAAGTATGGAGGGGCAGTTTTGGGATAAAAGACAACAGGTTAAACAATGCAGACCTTCCTGTGTGGCAAGTTATTTAGCTTATTGGAGTCTCAGTTTCCTCACCTGTGAAGTGGGGATAGGACTGTACCTAACCTGGAGGGCTATAGCCAGGGTTAAATGAAATAGTGAAGTTAAAACATTTGCACAGTGCCTGAAACAGAGGATATACTCATATACATTTGTTTTTAAAAAATTTATTTATTATTTATTTTTGGCTATATTGGGTCTTCGTTTCTGTGCGAGGGCTTTCTCTAGTTGTGGCAAGCGGGGGCCACTCTTCATCGCGATGCGCGGGCCTCTCACTATCGCGGCCCCTCTTGTTGCGGAGCACGGGCTCCAGACGCGCAGGCTCAGTATTTGTGGCGCACGGGCTTAGTTGCCCCGAGGCATGTGGGATCTTCCCAGACCAGGGGTCGAACCCGTTTCCCCTGCATTGGCAGGCAGATTCTCAACCACTGCGCCGCCAGGGAAGCCCTCATATAAATATTAATTATGGAAAAAAAGATCATGAGGAGGAACAGGAGATGAGGAGTGGCTGATGTGGTGTGGCCTCATGTGAGTAGAGTCAGAGTTACTAAGGCTATTGAAACAATTCAGTTGATGATGTTTGGCTTCAAAGCATTTCTTTCCATTTGGTGTTTGACTATAAAGAGGGTTGGGAGTTGTTATTTTTAAAAATGTATTCATTCATTCAACCAATGTTTAAATGTCTTGTGTGTGATAGACATTGAGGCTAGTCCAAATAAGTCCAATCTCTACCTTCCTGGAGCCACGGAAGAGAGACTTCAAACACACATACACCCTGCCCCCCAGTAAATCCAGGATAAATTATGTCATTGAAAAGGCCTGAGTTAAATCAATAAATGTTAGCTTCAGTTAGTATGTTTGTATTTTCATAGTTCTAGACAGTCATATCTTATTACCTATTTGTTTCAAATGCAGAGCTATTAAGAGAAACATATACTGATCAATTAATGTGTTTTAGTTTGAGATATATAACCACTAGAAAATAAATTAGTTGAAATATATTTTTGATAGTGTGGCACTCATTAATAGTCAAGATGACCCACAGTGCTGCTAATTAAAGAATGGGCAGGCCTGTAACTGAAATATTTAAAGTCTGCCAAGCCCCCATGCCTTTCAGCAGTTCAGTTCACAATAAATATGATGATGTTAATGCAGGATGCCAAAAAAGAATGAATGTACAAACAGATTGTGAATTCCTAGATTATGCATCTGTTGTTATAATGAGCCAGGGCTTGTCTAACCTATTCTTGTATTAGAGTTTTTTTTTTTAAGAAGAGAGGTATTGAGGTCTGCGAGCTGTGGTAACTGAATTCAAATGTTTCAAACTTTTCTCTGCTCATCTCTTGATCTAACTCAGGAGTCTATACATTGTTTCAGTGATTCTGGTTTGAGTAGGAAGAGAGATAGGGCCAGAGGAGGGGTGGTGAACTCTGCCTGTGGAGGTCAGAGAATGCTTCTCCAAAGGACTCACATCTGAACTGGGTTTTGAAGAAGACATATAGACATTTGACAAGACATTCGGCTCTAAGAGATCCTTTAAGTATTGCTGCTTTACAGTAGCCAAGCATTCACCTTTCTGATTAGATGTTTTATCACTGAGTCACTACCTCATTGTATGCCTCACAGTGCAAAAGAAGACCCACAGGTAAATATTTTCTCTTTAATTAAAGGATACTGAGAAATTTTGAAATAAATATAACTGATATCTAAAGATAGATAATTAGCATGATTTTTGTATACATCCTTACATAATCTGAACTTGGAACAAATGCATGGTTCTTGGAGCTCTGCTGAATGAATTCTGGTATAGCATAAAGATGATGATTATTAAATATTTTCTGTTGCTACATGTATACTACTTTTAAAAAAAATTAATTTATTTATTTTGGCTGTGGTGGGTCTTCGTTTCTGTGCAAGGGCTTTCTCTAGTTGCGGCGAGCGGGGGCCACTCTTCATCGCGGTGCGCGGGCCTCTCACTATCGCGGCCTCTCTTGTTGCGGAGCACAGGCTCCAGATGCGCAGGCTCAGTAGTTGTGGCTCACGGGCCTAGTTGCTCCGCGGCACGTGGGATCCTCCCAGACCAGGGCTCGAACCCGTGTTCTCTGCATTGGCAGGCAGATTCTCAACCACTGTGCCACCAGGGAAGCCCCAATGTATACTACTTTTTAAGCAATGCTTTAAGTGCTTTACAATCTTCACAGCTGTCCCATTATCTGTCCTATTTCAGAGACGAGCACACTGAGGCACAGAGCGTGAGAGTGACTTGCACCAGGTTGCACAGCACATCAGGAACACAGGTTCCAGAGCCAGTACTCTTAACTGTCTCTTCATCATTAAGTTCAGATCAACCACTCACCACATTTCCCCCAGAGTTATCCCATAAAAAAAGTGTTGGTCACTGCACTCCACTAGTTAAACCCTTCAGTGGTAGCTCATTGGGTCCAGGACACAGTTTGTGATTCTCAGAAAGGAATATAAAACTTTTCATAATCAAGCCACCCGCTAGCATCATATCCTGTCCAAAATATCAGAATAGTAAAGGGCTGTACAAATGCAGATTCCTGGGCTAACCCCAAGTCTCAGAACCGGGTCTTAGTAGCATTTTAGCAGCCTCTTCTGGTTTTACCCTTTTTAAACTGAGAGCCACTGCCCTCCGCAGGCAAAGTGTAGGGACTTTGAAATTCAGCAATTATGTACTACATCTGCTTGTATATCTATATCTATATCTGTATCTATATCCACACACATACACACACAATGGAATATTACTAAAGAAGATACATATCTATCTATATATATATACATACACACACAATAGAATATTACTAAATCATAAAAAAATAATAAAATTTTGCCATTTTCAACAGCATAGATTGACTTGGAGGGCATAATGCTAAGTGAAATAAGTCAGACAGAGGAAGACAAATACCGTATAATATCACTTATGTGGAATCTAAGAAATACAACAAACTGGTCAATATAACAAAAAAGCAGATTCACAGATATAGAGAACAACTAGTGGTTACCAGTGGAGAGAGGGAAGGGGGGAGGGACAATGTAGGGGTAGGGGATTAAGAGGTACAAACCATTAGTTTTAAAATAAGCTACAAGGATATATTGTACAACACGGAGAATATAGCAAATATTTTATAATAACTGTAAGTGGAATATAACCTTTAAAAATTGCAAATCACTATATTGTACACTCGTAACTTATATAATATTGTATACCAACTATACTTCAATTAAAAAAACCTGTCACCTGCCACATGTGAAAATTTTATTAAAAATGTGGATCCTGGGACAGGGCCTGAGATTCTGCATTTCTAACAAGCTCTGGATAATGCCAAATGCTGCTGGTCTGCTGACCAAAGGGTAATAAGGTAGCAATCACTGATACTCACAATAACCTAACGAGGTAGATGTGGACATTAACCCTGTTTTTCCAGATTAGGAACCTGAAGCAAAGACATATTGTATACATCGCCTAAAGTCACAAGCTTATAAGTGGCACCACCAGGATTGGACCCAGGTACCAAGGCTCCAGAGTTTGGGCTCTTAACCAGCATTCTACACACCCTCTTCAATATGGAAGTTTGCCTCCCACTTACATACAATTTTGGCTCTTTCTGTTTCTAGATGCTATGGCACTTATCCATATGAATTTGGAAGGTAAAGAAATGCTGACTCTTTACTCTCTGCAAAATGGCCGAATGCAGTTGCCTGGAAATGCATTTGCTTTTCTTAGAAGGAACGGTGATGGGCAGGGGGGAGGAGAGAAGAGTTAGATCAGTGGTTTCCATATTGTCAGAGCCCAGATTATTCTTTTGTCACATATCACATCAAAAAAGTTCAAATAGGCTTCATTTCCACCCCATCTGTAAGGTGCTAATTATGATTCACTTACCCTTGGTTCAAATATTTCTGTATAAGAATATCTGAATTGCTTCTTTACAGGGACATTATAAAGACAACCAAAAGTGGTAGTTAAAAAATTACTTCTGGACACATAATTAAATGAACTAGAGTCAAGATCACTAAACTGACATAGATGTATATATATAAAAATATAAAATTTATCTATCAGTTTGTATATATATGTCATTCATATATATATATATATATATATATGAATGATATGTAAAAGTAAATATACCAAATACAATTGGTATTTATATACAGCTATAGTATGGTTCTATCATTTATTCTAATAAATAGTGAGGCAAGCCTCACTAGGGAATTGGAGAAACTTTCCTAACTGGGGAACTTCATAAAAAATATAGATTCCTGGTCTCAAGGCTACTGAACAACATTGCTGGGCATGGAGCCCAGGAATCTGTAGATTTAAAATGCTGCCCAGGTGATTCTGATCATCTAAGTTTGACCACCAGTTTCAGACCGCTCTTCTGGCTTCTGGCAGAAAGAGAACAGCTACTTCAATATCTCTAAGCCCATGAATCAAAGAAATGTCTCTAAGGTTATTTCTTCTACCATATCATGTATCACTGCTGACTGCAGCTGCTGAGGGCTCTGCCACGTAACCACTTCATGCTCCTTGGGCCTGGGCACATCCGTGCATGACTGTGTGATTTAGACACTTCACACTTGGGAAGCTTATTTGCAGAAATACTGTCTGCTGGAAGTCAGACACTGCTATAGTGGGAAAACAAATCACTAAAACATGCTTGATCAAATCTCTGAGACGTCGAGACAAGTGTTAAATAAGTTTTTGAAGATATGCCAAGTAGCAAACGAGAAAACAGTTGCTGGTTTCAGAAATATTTTGCAAGTGTCTGGTAATTCAAATTTAGCAGGGAAGGTAATTTTACTTATTGAACAAAAGTGATTTATAAATAATTCTGGAAAATTAAGCAGCTGGGCTAGCACAGGGCTTGCATATTTCATGATTTTTAAATGATTGCAAAGCTGACTCAGAATAAATCTGAACAATTTAAAATGATTTTATTTACCAGTGTAACCTCACTTACTCAATTGCTACAAGAACTTCATGTTTGCTTATTTTCTATATAAAGTAGATTATCCTACTGAATATTTTTTATTTTCTATGCAAAAAGTATCACATATCTGATATTTATGTATCTGAGGTCTCTTTTACATTGAGCTCTGTAGGTCTTCAAATAAACAGATAGCAGATTATTTTGAATGTGACAAAAACTAAGTTTCTAGAAAGTAATTGTCACGCTTTCCACCACAACAGGCGTGTGGATAGTAATGCGTTTTACCATCATTGACCCTTTGAATTTCAAGAACTTGTTCAAAAGAAAAGTGTAGAAAATCAATGTTGAGCCATTGAGATAGCAGCATTTGGCGAGTGGGTTTGCAGTAGAGGAGCTGAGATAGGAGTTTAAAAAAATGGATTGAAAACATACATTGAGAACCACAGGATGATTTTGGGGTGTTCAAGGAAGCAATACGTTAATTTTTAGTTTCCTGTCACCCAAGAAGAGGAAACAGATAATTTTTAACAATTAATTATTGTTTTTTATTGCTAGAAGATATTTTTTTTACCTAATAAAGAGGGCTTTCTGGCTAGTGCTTCCAGGATTTCACTGTGCAAAACTTTAAATCTGTGTGAAAGTGTATTACCCAGCCATTAAAAAAGAACGAAATAATGCCATTTGCAGCAACATGGATGGACCTAGAGATTATCATACTAAGTGAAGTAAGTCAAACAGAGAAAGACAAATATCATATGATATGTTTATATGTAGAATCTAAAAAAATTATACAAATGAAATTATTTACAGAACAGAAATAGACTCACAGACATAGAAAACAAACTTATGGTTACTGAAGGGGAAAACGTGGGAGAGGGATAAATTATGAGGTTGGGATTAACATATACACACTACTATATATAAAATAGATTAACAACAAGGACCTACTGTATAACACAGAGAACTGTATTCAATATCTTGTAATAACCTATAATGGAAAAGAATCTGAAAAAGAGTATATATATATATAATATATATACATACATATATAACTGAGTCACTTTGCTGTAGACCTGAAATTAACACAACATTGTACATCAACTATACTTCAATAGAAATTAAAAAGAAACTGGGTGAAAGTGACCTGCATAAAATTGAGGGTAAGATGAAAATTTCCTTGAGAGCAGTTATCATGTGTATTCATCAGTATATTCCCTAGACTTCTAGAGACCTCTGTATTTGTTGCAAAATAAATATCTCCTAGATGAATAAACAATGTGAATGGAAGTGTGCTTCTTCATCACTTCTCTCTGTTGAACCCTGAGTTGTTTCGACGTAATTTAGTATATTATATATATTAAATTTATTTTAGTATTTTGACAATTGATTTGAAGTTGATTCTTCCTTTTTTAAATATAAAACATGGTGCATGGAGAGGGAGAATAAACTGGCCTCAGCGTCTAAGTCTCTTCATGTTAAGAACATGGGTAGAAAAAAAAATTACAGATTTTTAATTGATAAAGGATA
The DNA here is from genome assembly GCF_009873245.2 of Balaenoptera musculus. Taxonomy (NCBI): domain Eukaryota; kingdom Metazoa; phylum Chordata; class Mammalia; order Artiodactyla; family Balaenopteridae; genus Balaenoptera; species Balaenoptera musculus. Next base: position 97,823,595 of record NC_045787.1, read on the forward strand.
TGTAAAATGCCAAGAGTAGCTACTATCTGAGAATCAGGCATGTTTGAAAGCATAGGTTGCCAGTAGTGCTTTGGTTCCATTAAGCTTGCCTTTCTGTTTATTTTTCACTGTATTCACTTTTACAAAAACAGTTTGCTTATTTTAAACCAAGAAAAACAAAGTTATAAACAATGTATTTAAAGGTACATTTTCGCATGATTTTTCTTGGTTCCATTGCTTACTCTTGTAGTACAGACAAGAGGATTTAGCTCTCTCTCTTTTTTTGATAACTTTTTATTTTTTTAATTTGACATTTAAAACAGTAGAGTTCTTCGTTTTCTACTGTGAGTCTTTGAGGATCACATGGTTAATACCTTTAATTGCTCTTCCATTTTATTTGTAATTACGGCAATGAAATGATTTGTGAATTCTGATGGAAAGTAGTTTAGACTAGTAGATGTTTTCGTTTAAACATGCACAATGTAAAGAATTTCCGTAATGTTTAGCTGTTCAGGGACATTGTACTGGAAGAATCAATATATTTGTGTACATAATTAGTTTGGCTTCGTAAGTATTTAGTTTTTCTGATGAATTGTCTTTCAGCTGTTTTCATGATAGAAACTAAGCAGATGGAATATTTTGTCAATAGGGAAAAACAAAACAAAAGATATTTCTTTAGCCTCTAGTAAATGTTCGATGTTTAGTTTTAGTGGAATGTATTTAGAAATAGGTATTCCTTTTTTGCATAAAAAGCTTTTCAGTTTGTATATTATGTATATTTTTATATATTTTAATTGGATTTGGGAAAAAGTAACTTGATGAAAGCTTTGGTTTGCCAACTTATTGATAATTTACAAAGCCCTATAGTAGTCATTCATACTACTATTTTTTAAAATAAAATGACATATTTCAACCCAAGACATAGCTAAAAGTGGCTACATAAAGCACACTTTATTCTATATCTTCTGTTTTACATTTGTTGACAGAAAAATTTATCAATGCAGCAACTTGGGGCATAGCATCTTTCAATTCCTAGAAGTAAAACATTAAATAAAATATATTAAAGTCATATAAAATGTATATTATATATATATATAAAGTTATATGGCAAAGAAAATGATTATGTTAATTATGTTAGTCCATCTTTCTGAGAGTATACATATTTAAAAGTAATATTTGTTATAAATTTTTTCTGAGCTTATTTCTATGTTCTCAGGAAAATAAAAATAAAAGAAAAAATTTTTTAAATAACAGGAACAGACATTTCAACAATGGCTGTTTTGTGTTTATTTTTTGATTTTTTCTTTTACTTTTTAGGATTACTGTATTAAGTAAAGCCTAAGAAAGTAGAAGAGCTGAGGATTTCCTACCAAGAATTTATTGCCTTCCTTTGAAGTTAACATTCCAGAGTAGCTAGGAGGGTTTTAGTAGGTCTCATTTGTCATGAAATTAAGAAGAAACTTTTTAATTAAAAAAATGAATAGCAGGTCTGAATTTAAAGAAATATGTGAGCACTCACATATTTTTAATATTATCAACTGAGAAATGTATGTTATAATTTATGGTAATGTGACTGCTACCATTGCATGTTTTAATCTCTGGTTGTTAATCTTTGATCAATGAAAGCCATTTTGCTACACCCTCCAATATTGGCTACGGTTTGTGCCCATAAATTACATGCTCAGTAAACTTTATGGTGAGATCTGATTATTTCTATGAATCAAGTTTTAGTCAAAGATGCATTTGTTTCAGGAAACTGTATTTGAACACATGTGAAATGGTTTGCAAAGAAAAATGGGTTGATTGTGCCCTAGTGTAGACATATGATCCAGATTATTGGATCAGTCAGTAAGCAGTGGTTTCAGAGGCCTTAATCCCATTTGATTAGAGAACCTCATGTATCCTATTTGATTGCTCTTCTATGTATTACAACTCTATGGATTGACAACAGACAGGTAGGATCTGGACACAGTCTTGATCATAGATTTTAAAAGAAATTTTATGTAATAATAGAAAGCAGACTGGAGCATGGTTTATTATCTGTGTTTATTTTGCTATACCCATATAGACATATAAACACTGCTCATAACAGTATTTTTGCCCTTGTCAAGTCATTTGCTTCTTCAAATCTCCATATTGCCCATTGAGTATTACTTTCTTTTAAGAAAGGAATTGAAAATTCATGCAGAAGAGAATAGGCAAGGTGGCAAAATGTCAAATGTTGAATGTTTCATTAAGCTGGTGGAAATGAAAAAAATTTTAATAAGTAGAAGATGGAAATACAACTGCTTCCACTGACTTTTCCAGAGAAGCCAGAGGGTAGGTGAAGAGTATAGGAAGGAGGTTTAAAACTATTCAATAGAAAGTAAATTGGGAGAACAATTGTAAGTGGTCTCCTGGGGATATGAGGAGATTAAAGCAATTAAATAATCTGGTAGTGCAGAGTACAAACCAAATAAGATCTCTCTCTTTGTCTCTGTTTTTTAACCATTTTTAAATTGAAGTATAGTTAAATTATAATGTGTTAGTTTCAGGTACACAGCAAAGTGATTCAGTTATACATTTTTTTCAAATTTTTTCCATTATAGGATATTATAAGATGTTGACTATAGTTCCCTGTGCTATACAGTACGTCCTTGTTGTTTATCTATTTTATAAATAGTAGTGTGTATATTTTAATCCCAAACTCCTAATTTATCACTTCCACCCAACCCCAGCTATCCCCTTCAGTAACCATAATTTTGTTTTCTGTATCTGTGAGTCTATTTCTGTTTTGTAAATAAGTTCATTTATATCATTTTTTTTTAGATCTCACATAAGAGTATTTCCATAGTGGCTGCTTCAATTTACATTCCCACCAACAGTGCAGAAGGGTTCCTTGTTTTCCATACCCTCTCCAATATTTATTATCTATTGACTTTTTATGATGGCCATTCTGACTGATGTGAGGTGATACCTCATTGTAGTTTTGATTTGCGTTTCTCTAATAACTAGCTATATTGAGCATCTTTTCACGTGCCTCTTGGCCATCTGTTTGACTTCTTCAGAGAAATGTCTCTTTAGGTCTTCTGCCCAATTTTTTATTGGTTTTTTTTTTTTTTATTGAGTTGTTAGTGCTGTTTGTGTATTTTGGAAATTGATCCCTTGTTGGTTGCATCATTTGCAAATATTTTTTCTAGTCTGTAGGTTTTCTTTTCCATTTTGTTGATGGTTTTCTTTGCTGTGCAAAAGCTTTTAAGTTTAATTAGGTCCCATTTGTTTATTTTTGTTTTTATTTCCATTACTCTAGGAGATGGATCAAAAAAATATTGCCGTAATCTCTCTCTTTTTTATAACCTCACATTGCAGGGTGGTTTATATCCTCCAAGGATTTAGACAGTTTCTCAATGGCAATACTCTTGTTGATGCCCTGCCTGTAGATGCTGACTGTCACTACCCTTTATAACTCACCTCCTCATACATCTGCACACAAATTGCAGATTAATTTTGTCTTTCCAGACATGTGGTACAGTCTATTGGCTGTCTGTTCAATAAACAATACCTCTTTTTCTTTGCTAATAGAAATGTGATTAAGAATAGCAAAATGTCTAGTGCAGAGTATAAATCATGATAGGTGTGGTCTAATTAATGGCAACCTGTTCTCCCTTGACAGTGATTGGTCTAGGGTAGTTGTGTGACAGTTTTGGCCAAAGAGGTGCAATCAATTTTATGCTGGGAACTTGGGAATATATTTCCCCCTAAGAAAGAGAAGGCTGTGTAAAGAGAAGTTTATTGTTCTGATGTGTGAGGATATAAAGCCGTAAGACAAATGTCACCACATCAAGGAAGACAGAGTAGAAGAATGTTAAGGCCAGGGAATGTCTACTTCTGGACTTCTTAAATAAAAAATAAATACTCTATGGCATAAGCTGCTATTAATTCGGTATTTTGTTATTGGTTACAAATTTATTCTAAATCACACGTTATGTTACTTCTCCAGAAATGTCAGGGGATTCCCATTAGTAAATGAAACGTCAACCCTCTACCCTGGCATCATTTCACATGAGTCCTCAGTATATACATTCAAGACCTCAGTCAAATTTGCCTTTTTTTGACCATCCATTCAAAATTTTTTTTTTTTTTGTCAGTGTCCATTTGCTTTATAAGTCCTTCAACCTGGAATGTCTTCTTTCTTCCAAGAACCTTCATCTACCTAAATTCTCAAGGTCCCTGCTCAAATTCCAACTTCCCTTAGGTCGTCTTTAATTGCTCACACACACAATAAGCCACATAATATGTACACAGATATATATTTTGTGTATAATATATGTATGTATATATATACATTTTTTGCCCCATTCAGCATTTATTATCCTCTCTTCTCATAATAGTAATCTGACATTCTTTTGAAACCATTCCTCTACTATCCTTAGCTTATGTACATGTGACATATATTTAAGCCAAGCAACACCATCCATCCTCCCGCTCCCCTTCAACCTAGCCATATATTGATTCATAAATATCAGTATAACTTAATTGAGACCCATGAGACTAGCCCAGAATGCTAGTTAGAAATTTTGGGGAAAAGATTATTTTTTTTCTGCTAGAATTTAATTATATATAATTAATTAATTTATTATACTATAAATTAATTATATATAAATTATATATATATATAATATATTTTATATATATGCCTGGATCTGCTGGGAGTTACCACAGGTAAACAGTCTATCTACAAGTGAAGACTAAACAGAAAGAAGTAGAGCTGTAATAGAGACCAGATTCCTATAACCACACTTGAGACTGAAGTTGATGGTACCATGTAAACTTTTACAGTTAAATGAGGCCACATTTTTTTTTTTTTAAAGTTAGGTACACTTAAATCATATAGAATGAAAAATGATCCAGCCTCCAACAACTTACTCATTTGTTAGTTACTTTTCACATACTGAATTAAATAATAAATACCTGAGTATGACTCATTTCTTTTCCTAGTGTATAAACTTCCTAGGTATAGGGACAGTAAACCTGATCTTTCACTTGGCATATTTCTCTGCCTTTTATTTAGTAGACATACCATAAATAACTGCTGAATAGATATAAACTCTAAAATTCTGTATATCTTGAGATGACAGCCAATTTGAGATTTTTTTAAGAATTTCCTTAGATCATAGTCTCATACTCGAATAAAAGTGCAATTTTTCTTGTCACATGTTTGTACTCCATAACTGTTCAGGGAATTTTGTGCATAACTTCTTCCCTTTCTTAGCCATAATTCATCCTTAACTGTGTCCTTTTGACTTATTGAAAAGCTAATAATTTCCTCCTTTTATGACTGGTCTGCAACTTTAAACTGCTCTAATGCTGAGTTTTTAATGTTTTTTTCATTTTTTATTCTCTCTCTCTCTCCCTGCCCCCACCCGGCTCTCCCCCTCTCTCCTCACCTCCCTCTCTAGCCATTGCTTAGTGATCTCAGTCTTGTAGCTTTGAATACCATTTATATGCTGACAGTTCAAAAGATTTACGTCTCCCAAATTTATGTCTCCAGTTCAGACCTTCCCATGACTTTAACACACATAAACACAGCTGTTTATATATTAAACTTGTAAGTCCAAAAAATGTTCCTTATCTTGCCCCCATAAACCTACTTCTCTCACATTCCTCTTCAACTCATTTGACGGTAAATCTATATACTTCCAATTGCATAGATTAAAACCTTGAAGTTATCCTTGATTCCTTTTGTCCCTCACATTCCACTGCAAATCCATTTGCGTAACAATATATTCTAAGGCTAATCCCTTCTTACTGCTTCTACCATTATCCAAATCACCATTATCTCTCACCTGGATTGTTAATTTGTCTCCTGATTGAGCTCCATTGCCTACTTCCTCCCATTGTGTTCTCTTCTCTCCATAATAGTAAGAGTAAAATTGAAAAATGTAAACAGGTAAAATTAGCTCAAACCTCACCATGACTTTGTCCCATAAATGTTCAGGAAATTTTTGTATTACTCCTTAATTTCTTACTTTATTTTACCTAATTTGATAAAAATTTAACCCCAAATTAACTGATAGTAAAAATAATAAAAGTCAAAGCCCTTCTAAAGGTCTGTAAAAACATTGGGTTTTCCACTGTCTATCTGGTTTCATCTCTAAACTTTCAGCCTCTTTCCAACTGCTCTCCAATTATTCTGGTCTGTTTGGTGTTTATGGAACACAGCAGACAACTTCTTGCATGGGAAATTTTACATTTGTTCTTCCCTCTGTTTGGAACGTTTTTCCCTCACTTACTCACATGGCTTCTTCTCTCACCATCTTCAGATCTTTGCCCAAATGGCACTATCCAGGAGATGGTTGTTCTGACAGTTAAAATGATACCCACTCTACTCCAAGCACTCTCTCACCCTTTTCTTCCTTTATCTCTGTAGCACTTACGAACCACTGATTCTCTCTCTCTCTCTCTCTCACACTCACTCAGTCCCTTCCTACCACATCCTATCCTCTTTCTCTTCTTCATTTGTGTATTCCTAGTCCCGAGAATGATGCATGACACAAAGTAGACTTTCAATACATACTTGTTTATAGAAGGAGTGCATGGACTCTAAGATTTATGACTTTATTTTTAAATGACTTCTAATATTGATCTTTTATAATGTTGCACAGTGAAGAAGGGTTTTACATGTTTAAAATTGCCCTTTGGTGTCCTCATATTCTCTATATAGAATACTGATGCCTCACCTGGAGAAAATCCTTCTGTTTCTTCATCCCTATCATGCAAACATATTCATTTTAGTCAGCCTAGCTAACCTCTTTCTACAACTTAAAATAGTCATCAAAAACTTCTATGGCTATAGTATACTTGTCCATTTATTATGTACTTTTAAAGAAAATCATATTCCATGCCATTTAAAAAATTAATTAAAAATTTATTACAGTAAAATATATGTAACATAAAAATTACATTTCAGCTATTTTTAAGAGTATAGTTCAGTGGCATTAGGTATATTCATACTGATGTGCAAACATCACCACCATCCATCTCCAGAACGTTTCCATCTTCCTTAACTGAAATTCTATCCCTTATACACAAACTCCCCATTTTCCACTCCCCCAGTCCATGGCAACACCACTCGACTTTCTGTCTCTCTGAATTTGTCTACTTTAGATACCTCATATAAATGAAATCATGCAGTGTTTGTCCTTTTGTGACTGGCATAGTTAATGTAGCATAATATCTTCAAGGTTCATTCATGTTGTAGCATGTGTCAGAATTTCCTTTCATTTTAAGGCTGAATCATACTCCTTTGTGTATATATATATATATATATATATATATATATATCACATTTTGTTTATCCATTCATCTGTCAATGGTTACTTGCTTCTACCTTGGTGATTATAGATAATGCTACTGTGAGTGTGAGTGTACAAATGTCTGTTTGAGTCCCTGCTTTCACAACTTTTGGGTATGTACTCAGGCATGGAATAGCTGAATCATATGGTAATTTTATTTTTCAATTTTGTAGGAATTGCCATACCATTTCCCATGATGGCTGCACCGTTTTACATTCCCACCAGCAATGTACAAGGGTTCTAATTTCTCCACATTTTCATAAACAGTTGTGTTTTTTATCCTTTAAAAAATAATAGCCATCCTAATGGGTTTGTGATACCTCCTTATGGTTTGGTTTGCATTGCCCTTATGATTAGTGATGTCAAACATTTTTTCATATGCTTATTGGCCATTTGTGCATCCTTTGTGAAGAAATGTCTATTCAAGTCATTTGCCCATTTTTTAAATTGGATTTTTTTTTTTTTTTTTTTTTTGCTGTTTTTCATTGTTGTTTAGTTGTGGCAATTTTTAAAAATGTATTCTGGATATCAAGCACTTATCAGTTACAGCATTTGCAAATATTTTTCTGCCATTCCATGTGTTGCGTTTTCACTGTTCATAGTCTTTTGACACAAAAGTTTTAAATTTTGATAAAGTCCAATTTGTCTGTTTTTTCTTTTACTACTTGTGCTTTTGGAGTCATAAAAAGTTATCATAGTCAACACAAAAACCTGTGCACGGAGGTTTATAGCAGCTTCATTTATAATCGCCAGAACCTGAAAGCAACTAAGACGACCTTCAGTAGATGAATGGATAAGTAAGCTATGGTACATCCAGACAACGGAATACTATTAAGCACCAAAAAAATGAGCTATGAAGTCATGAAAGGACGTGGAGGAAGCTTACATGCATACTATTAAATGAAAGAAGCCAGTCTGAAAATGCTCTCTACTGTATGATTCCAACTGGACAAGGCAACACTATGGAAATAGTAAAGATCAGTGGTTGCCTGTGGTAGGTGGGATGAGAGATGAATAGGTAGAACACAGAAGATTTTTAGGGTAGTTAAAATATTCTGTATGATTTTATAATAATGGATATATGCTATGATATAGTTGTCTAAATCCATGCAATGAATGACACCAAGAGTGAACCCTAGGCTATTGACTGTTAACTCTGGGTGACTGTGATATGTCAATGCAGGTTCATCTGTGGTAAATAAATAAATAAACATATATATATATATACACAGCCCTCTGGTAAATGATGTTGACCAAGGGTGAGGTTGTGCATGTGTGGCGGGAGCAGGTATATCTCTCTACCTTCTTCCCAATTTTGTTGTAAACCTAAAACTGATGTAAAAATCTTAAAAAAAGATATCAGAGCTAAATCCAAAATTATGAAATATCTTCCTATTTTTTCTTCTAAGAGTTCGTAAGCATAGTTTTAAACCTCTTATATTTTTGTCTTTGATCCATTTTTAGGTAATTTTTGTTTACAGTGTAAGGTGAGCGTCCCATTTTTTTTTGCATGTGGATATCTAGTTTTCCCATCACCATTTGTTGAAAGGACTATCCTTTCACCACTAAATCATCTTGGCACCCTGGTTTAAAATCATTTGACGATATGTATTTCTAGGTGCTTTATTCTATTCTACTGATCTATATGTCTGTCTTTATGCTACACTGTTTTTATTACCATAGCTCTGTAGTAAGTTTTGAATTCAGGATGTGTGAGATCTCCAGGTTTGTGCTTTTCAAGATTGTTTGACTATCCGGGGTCCTTTGAGATTCCATATGAATTTTAGGATGGATTTTTCTGTTTCTGTAAAAACACCATTGAGATTTTCATAGTATTGCACTGAATCTAGAGATCAGTTTGGGTAGTATTGACATGTTAGCAATATTAAGTCTCCCAGTTTGCGAAATGGGGTATCTTTCCATTTATTTGTGTCTTCTTTAATTTCTTTTAGCAAAGATTTGTAGTTTTCAGTGTACAAGTCTTTAGTTTCTTTGGTTATGTTTGTTTCTAAGTATTTTATTCTATTTGACGGTATTTTAAATGGAATTATTTTCTTAGTTTCCTTTGTGAATTGTTCATTGTTAATATATAGAAATATAGTTGATTTTTGTGTGTTAATTTTTTTCCTGTAACTTTGCTGTACTTGTTTGTTGGTTCTAATGTTTTTGTGTGTGTGTGTGTGTGCATGGAATTTTTAGTGTTTTCTACAGATAAGATCATGTCTTTTGTGAACAGAGATTAATTATACTTCTATCTTTCCTGTTTGTATGCTCTTTATTTCTTTTTCTTGCTTAATTTCTCTGACTAGGACTTCTAGAACTATGTTGAATAGGAGTAGCAAAAGCAGGCATCCTTATCTTGTGTCTCATCTTAGAGAAAAAACTTCATCTTTCACCATTGAGTATGATATTAGATGTGGGAATGTTTTTCTTGAGTTTCTTTGAGATAAAATTTACATACAGTGAGATGTACAAACCTTAAGTGTACAATTAGATGAATTTTGGCAACTATAACACCCATGTAATCCATACCCCTTTGAAGATATAAGGTAATTCCATTACTCCAGAAATATTCCTTGTTTTACCTACTCAGCCTATCCCACCTCCTTCCCTATTAGAGGGCAAATTCTGTTTTGATTTTTTTCACCGTAAGGTACATTTACCCCTTCTAGAATTTCATTCATATAAATGGAGTTGTACTGTAAAACTCCATTGTGCCCAACTTCTTGATTTTAGCATAATATGTGATATTTATGTATGTTTGTACATGTATCAGAAGTTCACTCTTTTTCTTTGATTGTTAACATTCCAGTGTATGAACATACTATATATAGCTTATTTACTTTCTTGTTGATGGAAATTTGGATTGTTTCCCTTGCTTTGCTATTATGAGTAAACAGCCTTCTATGAATATTTGTGACTATATTCATGAACATAAATTTTCTGACCCCTTGAGTGTCAGAAAATTAACCTGAGAGAAATTTCTGGATTAAAGGGTAAATGCATATTTAATTTTATAAGAAATTTCTTCTCCAAAGCAGTTGCACAGTTTTGCACATCTGCTGACCGTGTGTTAGACTTATGGTTGATCCACACCCTTGCAAACATTTGGTGTTGTTACTCAATATTTTTAATTTTAACCATACTGATGGGTGTGTATTGGTGTTGCATTGTGTTTTTAATTGTATTTCCTTGATGGTTAATTGCATTAAGAACTTTTTATATGTTTATTGGCTATTTATCATTCTTTTTGATATTTTGTTCATCTAACTTTTAATTAATATAATTATTGATATGGTTGGTCTACAGTTTCATTATTTGTACCATACATTGATTTTAATGATTGAACAGAGGATTAAAAAAAAACATTTATTGCGAGTTAATCAAATATATTGTATTCCTATTGGCTTTTTTTTTTTTTTAAAAGCTCATGCACCTTTTTTTTTTTTTTTTTTTTTAATTTTATTTATTTATTTATTTTTTACCTATGACTGTGTTGGGTCTTCGTTTCCGCACGAGGGCTCTCTCCAGTTGCGGCAAGCGGGGGCCACTCTTCACCGCGGTGCGCGGGCCCCTCACCATCGCGGCCTCCCCCGCTGTGGAGAACAGGCTCCAGACGCGCAGGCCCAGCAACCGTGGCTCACGGGCCCAGTCGCTCTGCGGCACGTGGGATCCTCCCAGATCAGGGCCCGAACCCGTGTCCCCTGCATTAGCAGGCAGACTCCCAACCACTGCGCCACCAGGGAAGCCCCCTATTGGCTTTTTTTTTTTTTTTTTTTTTTTTTTTTTTTAAATTTATTTATTTATTTATTTTTGGCTGTGTTGGGTCTTCGTTTCTGTGCGAGGGCTTTATCTAGTTGCGGCGAGCGGGGGCCACTCTTCATCGCGGTGCGCGGGGGCCACTCTTCATCGCGGTGCGCGGGCCTCTCACTATCGCGGCCTCTCTTGTTGCGGAGCACAGGCTCCAGACGCGCAGGCTCAGTAGTTGTGGCTCACGGGCCCAGTTGCTCCGCGGCATGTGGGATCTTCCCAGACCAGGGCTCGAACCCGTGTCCCCTGCCTTGGCAGGCGGATTCTCAACCACTGCGCCACCAGGGAAGCCCCCCCTATTGGCTTTTTAAGCTAATTTCTCTATGTGTGCGTGTGTGTGTGTGTGTGTGTGTGTGTGTGTGTGATTGAGTGTTTCCTCTTGGTTTTCAGTGTGCATTATTGCTGATTATATTACTTCATATAAATTATAAGACTCTTGAAACAATGTATTTTCATTTATTTTCCACTGAATTTGGTGTTGTGTCATATGAAATTCATTTACATATATTATAAGCCTCAAAATAAAGTGTTATAATTTTTACTTTATACAGTTATATGTATTTTAAAGAAATAGGGAAAAGTATAATCTTTTACAGTTATCCACATATTTATATTGTTCTTTTTCCCTTCCCATATATTGGAGTTTCCATATTGGTCACTTTCAGTGTGAATAACATGAATTTGCTTAGTTTTTTTCTAATCTGAAAATGTTTTTATTTCACATTCACATTTGAAAGATTTTTTTCACTTGATATAGAATTCTGAGTTGACAATTTTTAAATTTTTTTACTTCAGCACTTTTAAGATTTTATTCTTTTGTCTCTGGCCTGCATTGTTTCTGATTAGAAGTCAATAGTCACTTATGTCATTGTTTTCATATGTAATGTGTTGTTTTTCTTGCTGCTTCCAATATTTTACCTTGATTTATGATTTCTGGCTGTTACAGTGTGATGTAGCCAGATGTGTTTTATTTCTATTCATTCTGTTTGGGATTTGCTGACCTTCCTGGATCTTGAAGTTTATGTTTTTACCAAATTTTGGACAGTTTGAAGATATCATTTCTTCAAATCCTTTTTCTGTCTCATTGTCACTCTTTGTCTACACCTGTGACACCATTTATATTTATGTTATACCACTTGATTTTGTCTCTCAGATCTTTGAGCCTCTGTCTGTATGTATTTTTTTCTTTTCTTCTTGTGGACTGGATAATCCTTTTTCTTCTGTTGTTTCCAAGCTGTATTTAACCCATTTATTGACCCCCCCTCCTTTTTCTTTTTCATTTCAAATATTACAACTTTCAGGTCCATCTGTCCCTTTCTTATGACCATAAATTTATTTAAGCTTCTGAATATATATAAATATATACATGTTGTTTACCAATTCCAACATCTAGGCCTTCTTCTTTTTTAAAATTAATTAATTAATTAATTAATTAATTTTTGGCTGTGTTGGGTCTTTCTTGCTGCTTGTGAGCTTTCTCCACTCGTGGCGAGTGGGGGCTACTCTTCATTGCAGGTGCACAAACTTCTCATTGCAGTGGCTTCTCTTATTGAAGAACACCTAGGCGCGCGGGCTTCAGTAGTCCTGGCTCGCAGGCTCTAGAGCGCAGGCTCAGTAGTTAGGGCGCACGAGCTTAGTTGCTCCGTGGCATGTGGGATCTTCCCAGACCAGGGCTCAAACCTGTGTCCCCTGCATTGGCAGGCGGATTCTTAACCGCTGCGCCACCAGGGAAGTCCCCATCTAGGACTTCTTGTGGTCAGTTTCTGTTGCCTTTTTTTGGAGAGTGTTAAGTTTCATCCTTGCAGGCATTAATTTACTAGTGAATAAGCTTATCTTTTTGAAGCATTTTAAAAGCTTTGTTATTGTGAGTCTTTATTTGTCATTATTCTAGGATTAGTCTGGGACTTTCTGGGTATCAGCTGAATACCAAGAACATTGAGCAAAGACCTTTCATTTTGGCTGGACTTCATGTCTCTTAGCCGTGCAGAGATGCTGAAATCTCTGCTTAGCCCACAGCTCCCAGCAGCTGTTCTCTTCCAGGCCTTGCAGAGTCTCACTCAAAATGCACACAACTTAATATTTAACCAACAAAGTAAGGGGAATTCCACGTAGGTTTCTGGGGCTCCTTCTCTATTCAGCTCCCTTCTGTCTGATACCTTAACGCACAACTTCCAGCCAGCATAGTAGACCATATCTCCAGTCTGTGTTTTCTCAGTTTAGCAAGACTACTGTGCTCTGCTTGTCCTTTTCTTTGTTCTGTTCTAGAAAGTGCCTCCAGACATAGAGCCAGGGCTATTGTGGGGCTTATTCCACATATTCCCACACTCTCAGTGATTGCAATCCTGTGTTCCTTTTGTAAAATGTTTACAAACAGTTGCCTCATACAGTTTTCTATTTTATTTTTGGATGGCTAGGCTAGTATCAGTCACTCCTCTATTGCTAGGACCAATGTCAAATTATATTTTTAGTAATCCCACATAGACTACAAACCTTTGGGAAAACACTAAATAATTGTCTGGGGCTTCCCTGGTGGCGCAGTGGTTGAGAATCTGCCTGCTAATGCAGGGGACACGGGTTCGAGCCCTGGTCTGGGAAGATCCCACATGCCACGGAGCGGCTGGGCCCGTGAGCCACAACTACTGAGCCTGCGCGTCTGGAGCCTGTGCCCCGCAACGGGAGGGGCCGCGATAGTGAAAGGCCCGCGCACCGCGATGAAGAGCGGTCCCCGCACCGCGATGAAGAGTGGCCCCCACTTGCCGCAACTAGAGAAAGCCCTCGCACGAACCGAAGACCCAGTACAGCCAAAAATAAATAAAAATAAAAAAAAGTAGCTATAAAAAAAAATTTAAAAAAAAAAAAAAAATTGTCTGTTTCTTATAATCTAGGTTTCTCCCCTTAATTATTTTTCTGTGTGTATTTCAAAGACAGGAAGCAAAACAATAGCTTGGTAATGAGAAGACCTTCTAACAACATCTCATGTGCTATTTGAATATGACATATGGCTATTCCAAATTAAACATGAATGATCCACATTTGGGCTCTGGATAATCTATCTGCTATTAAACTAAAGGTTTCAGTATGTAATTTGGGAGAATAGATTATGTTAAGACTATGCTAGACTACTATATTTAGAAACACAAATTTTTCTGGGCCTGATCAATGGATCTATGTCATAATAAACAGAGGTAGTAAAGTAGGTCAGACAAAAAATGTACATGAACACATATGTAAATATGTGTGCAAGTATACATATTTCTAATTGTACGAACACTAATAAGTGTTTTTGTTTTTGCTTACCCGATTTAACTATGCCCAGGTCCTTACCCTTCCCCTCCCCAGTGAAATATCTCTCATTTTTACATCATAATCTTCCTACCTCAACTCAGGTACATGATCACTTATTTGAAATTTTGAGCTCTAAGTTCTGTAGCTATATATATATCTTATACTTTTTAATATATCAATTTATAACTAATAACACTTGATTTTTAGGACAGGGATTATTACTTTAAAATATCTGCTCTTCTCTTTTATTTGTACCTCTCTATATCATCTAGTAATCTTTCCTCTGTTTTCAACAACTTTAAATAGTGAATTTTCACCTAGAAATTATATTTATGTCCTAAATCCCATTAGGAAGTTATGCTACTAAATTATAACAGGCATATTGTTGTAGGTTTTATTATTTTTCCAGTTTTGGAAATTATACTTTTTGGCAACAATGGTAGTTAAGAATCATTACTGTTACTGCTGCTCGTGGCCCATGTTGGTCTCTACCTAAAAGTTAAGGACTTTGCTTTTAGTAACTACCAGCAACCTAGAATCTCAGTCTGGGAATTGGTAGCTCAGTGAGTTGGCTCCAATCCACAAGCTTCCCAAGTGGAAATGGCTTGGCTCCCAAGGGGAAGAGAAGGGTACACAGAGATCTCAATTTCAGTGAAGCAGAAAGTAAAACTGACTGTGGAGCCCCTTCGCCTTATTCTCCCTGCCTGCCTCGTCCACCAGACCTCTCCGCTGGGGCTGGTCTCTCTTCATCTGGACAATGTCTCTTCCATATGGCAACTGGGTACAAAGTGTGCTGACCAGTCAGGATGGCCCTTCCCATGCAAATGGATGAAGACAGAATAGGAGATATCTCACTTGTTGTATGATTACCTATATAATATACTCAATTTTGCTTCTTGGTCTGCAAAGTCTAAAATGTTTATTATTCAGCTTTTAATAGACAGTCTGCTGACTCCTGCTTTAAGGCAATAAATGGCTGGTTCCATAATCAGTAGATGAGAGGCTGAGAAGTTGAGCAGAGTTTTCAGCAGCTTCAAGGAGGTCAGAAGACAAAAATTCAAATTTAGAGAGAGCTAAAGAAAAGTAGTCTTGGTAAATGCCAGTTTTCTGAGGAACATTCCATAAGGCTATACCCTAGGATTAAGTGTAGTCAGAACTGTACAAGTAGTCCCCCAAATTGAAGCCCTGCTGCAAATAATAAGTCTTGATTGGGATAGTGTTAACTGTCTGTAGCTTGCATGGCAGAAAACAATGTAAATCTCTGAAGGAAAAAACATTTTCCAGTGCCTCAAAAATACCTGTATAATCTTTATATATACTATCCAGCAGTCAATCGAATATATTAGGTATTCAGAAACTAAGAGGTTCAAAAGCCAAGAGGAAAAAGTGACAATAGAAACAAAGCCACAGGAGATACAGATAACCAAATCATCCAACGAAATGTTAAAATAATTATAATTAAAATATATAAGGAATTAAATACAAGTTGGACAACTTTGGCAGATAACTAAAAAGAATGTAATGAAAATGTTAGAATTAAAATGTAAATGATAACTAAAAGTATAGATTATAACCCAATTAAAGAACTCAAAAGAAGGGTTAACTCTAGATTTCATATGTATGATTTCTACGTCTATTTCTATTATTGGATTTATCTTCTGGTTAAAGACATCATTTTTCTTCTTTGTAGTTCTAGTAGTTTTTATTTTATACTAGACTATCAGTCTCATGGTGTTGAGCATCTAGGTTTTGTTATTTTCTCTTATTAATGAATTTTTGGGTGTTATTTATGTTAGCAGTTAATTTACTTCATATCAGTTGTTCCTTTTAGAGGTTGTTTTAAAGCTTCTATATGAAGGACCTAAAATAGCCTTTAATTTGGGGCTGTATTAGATTTACATATAAGGTGTGGTTCTTACAGGGTCTCTCTTAAGTGTCTTGAGAATTCTGCAGGGTCTTTCCTAGTCCTTTGAAATCATGCTCTAGTAGTTATTCAGAGCCCTTTGCATGCTCTAGTAGTTATTCTTTCTCCAGTGTTCGTTCTTTGCTTGGCCACTTAGATTTTTTCCCTGTAGAAGTGCTTCTTGATATTAAGCCAAGATCTCAAGCAGGCTTTTTATGCAGATTTGTGGAAGTCTCACACTGCACATTTCCCTTCTTTCCATTAACCTTCCTCACTCATTTCATCCAACTCACTAGCCTAGAACTCCAATCTCTGTATCCTCAATACAGTGATACTGTTGTGTTCTACTTCGACTCTCTCTTCCTGTACCACATCCAGGAAGTGTCTCTAGCAAAAAGCCAAAGTAATCATGTAGGTCAATGATCTCTCAAGAATCTTAGTACTGTGTTTGCTACCTGTTGTACAACCTCTGAAGCAAGTTATCACACGTATTTTTGTCTAGTTTTACAGTTATTTATGACAGGAAGACGTGTTCAACACCAGACACCCGCTTATGGTCATAAGTGGAAATATATATTACTAGTGTTCTTATAAATATTTAATCTCTTGTTCATTTTCCTTTGATTGCATATTCATGATACTCTTGCTTCTTAAGTGTAAGTAATTTGGGTGAAAATAACTATGTAGTTAAAAAGTTTGTAGGAGGCATTCAGTTTTAGCTCTCATAGCTCAGAGCCTAGTTCATCTTCCTTTTGCTATTACAACTGATTGTGTATGTATTTAACTGAAAGATGAAATGAAAACACTGAGAGTTTTAAATATATCTCTGCTTATTGGGAAATAATCTCTGTTGTGCGAACAGAAGGCCCCATTCTTTGCTTTGAGCCCCTTACTTCCAGCTTTCTGAGTAGTTATTACATAATCAGACTGTTATGTGTTAATAATTATGCCAGCAGTCCAGGTGAATAAAATCTGTTTCTAAGGTTATTTCCATTGGTCATTATGATATTTTGCTTCCAAATCTTTATTATCTGTGGGATTTTTACCATATTACAACCCACATTTAAAAAATAATAAATGCAACATAAGCTTTGAACTAGGTTGTGTTTTCTTTGGTTTCCATTCTCCAAAGGAATTTTTTTCTGATTACATAATAAAAAATTATTTATGGCTGAAATAAATTGTTTGGTGTGCTCCAGTTTTTCATTAGTTTGAAAATCAGAATTAGAACTTGAGTGAAAGGAATGAATATAAATTTAACCTTACATTAAAACGTAAAATAATTGTACTTAATGGTAAGTAACTTGAAGCTTTCCCACTAAGATCAAGTACTAGGCAAGGATATCCCCTCTCACCACTCCTTTTCAACATCATACTGGAAGTTCTAATACAATAAGACAATGAAAGGAAATAAAAGGTATAGAGATTAGAAAGGAAGAAATAAAATTATGACATGATTATCTATGTAGAAAATTTGAAAGAATCAACCAAGATGTTCCAGGAACTAGTAAGTGATTATAGCAAATTTGTAGGATACAGGGTTAATATTCAAAATTCAATCACTCTCCAAGTCTATCCATGTTGCTGCAAATGGCAAAATTTCATCTTTTCTATGGCTGAGTAATATTCCATTATGTGTGTGTGTGTGTGTGTATATATATATGTATATATATATATATATATATATATATATATAAAACACATCTTCTTTATCCATTCGTCTGTTGATGGACACTTAAGTGGCTTCCATACCTTGGAAATTGTACATAATGCTGCTATGAACATTGGGGTGCATGCATCTTTTTGAATTTTTTTTTACTATAAGCCCAGAAGAAGAATTGCTGGGTCATATGGTAATTATATTTTTATACTAAGTCAGACAGAGAAAGACAAATACTGTATTATATCACTTATATGTTGACTCTTAAAAATACAACAAACTAGTGAATGAAACAAAAAAGGAGCAGACTCACAGATACAGAGAATAAACTAGTGTCTACTAGTAGGGAGAGGGAAGAGGGGAGGGCAATATAGGGGTAGGGGAAAAGAAAGGTTAGTATGAGATTATATGAAATTATTTGTGTGAACCTTTTGAAAATTGTAAAGCAGTAGAGAACTTAAAGAATCTTTTATTCAATAAAAAGTCAATTTCCTTCCTGTATTTCAGCAGTGAACAGGTAGAATTCAAAATTAAAAGCACAACACCATTTATATTAGCACTCCCCAAAATGAAATACTTAGGTATTAATCTAACAAAATAAGTACAAGATATATGTGAGAAAAATTACAAAACTCTGAATGAAATCAAAGAACGAAAATAATGGAAAGATATTCCATGTTCATGGGTAGGAAGACACAATATTGTTGAGATGTCAGTTCTTCCCAGCTTGATCTATAGATTCAATGCAATCCCAATCAAAATCCCAGCAAGATACTTTAGCATATTGACAAACGGATTATAAAGTTTGTATAGAAAAGCAAAGAACTCAGAATAGCCAATAAATGTTGAAGGAGAAGAGCAAAGTTCGAGGACTGATGCCATCAAATTTCAAGACCTACTATGAAGCTACAATAATCAAGACAATGTGGTATTGCTGAAAGATTGGACAAATAGATCAGTGAAACAGAATAGAGAGACCAGAAATAAACCCACATAATATATAGTCAACTCATTTTTGACAAAGAAGAA
The DNA here is from genome assembly GCF_009873245.2 of Balaenoptera musculus. Taxonomy (NCBI): domain Eukaryota; kingdom Metazoa; phylum Chordata; class Mammalia; order Artiodactyla; family Balaenopteridae; genus Balaenoptera; species Balaenoptera musculus. The sequence continues at coordinate 97,842,595 of NC_045787.1, forward strand.
AAGGCAGTATGATAGAGCAAATATGGTCTTTTCAACAAATGGTGCTATAACAACTAGAGATCCAAATGCAAAGAGAAATGAATCTGGACACAGGCCTTATACCCTGCACAAAAATTAAAATGTATCACAGACCTAACTGTACAATGCAAAACTATAACACTTCTGGAAGATAACATAAGAGAAAATCTAGATGACCATGGATATGGTGATGCCTTTTTAGATATATCACCAAAGACATGATCCATGAAAGAAATAATTGATAAGCTGGACTTCATTAAAATTAAAAACTTCTGCTCTGTGAAAGACAATTTCAAGAGAATGAGAAGAAAACATACAGACTAGGAGAAAATATTTGCCAAAGACACATCTGATAAAGGACTATTATCCAAAATGTACAAAGGATTCTTGAAACTCAACAAGAAGAAAACAAACAACTTGATTCAAAAACAAGTCAAAGACCTTAACAGACATTTCACCAAAGAAGATGTATAAATGGCAAGTAAGCATATAAAAAGATGTTCCACATCATATGTCATCAGGGAACTGCAAATTAAAACAACAAGATACCATTACACACATTTCAGAATGGCCAAAATCTGGGACACTGACAACACCAAATACTGGTGGGCATGGGGAGCAATAAGAACTCTCAAAAATTGCTGGTAAGAATGCAAAATTGTATAGCCACTTTGGAAGACAGTTTAGCAGCTTCTTACAAAACAAAACATATTTTTACCATACGATCCAGAAATCATGCTCCTTGGTATATACCCAAAGGATTTGAAAATGTATATCCACACAAAATCCTGCAGATGATGTTAATAGCATTTTCGTTCATGACTGCCAAAACATGGAAGCAATCAAGATGCCCTTCAGTAGGTGAAATGATAAATCATGGTAAATCCAGGTAATGGAATACTATTCAGTACTAAATGGAAATGAGCTATCTAGCTATGAAAAGACATGGAGAAACCTTAAATGCATATTACTAAGTGAAAGAAGCCAATATGAAAAGGCTACTAACATATGATTCCAACTATGTGACATGCTGGAAAATGCAAAAATTTGGAGACAGTAAAAAGCTAGGTGATTGCCATGGTTTGGTGGGGGGTGGGGTGAGATGAATAACTAAATCAGAGGATTTTTAAGACAGTAAAAATACTCTGTATGATACCATAATAATCTATCAGGTTGGCCAAAAATTCATTGGCCATAAGATTTTATGGAAAAACCTGAAAGAACTTTCTGGCCAACCCAATATATGTGTCATTATTCATTTGTCCCAAACCCATAGAATGTATACCACTAAGAATGAACTCTAATGTAAACTATGGACTTTGGCTGATAATGATGTGTCAATGTGGGTTCATCAATTGTAACATATATACCACTCTGTTGGAGGATGTTGAAAATGGGGGAGTCCGTGTATGTTTGGGGACGGGGTAAATGGAAGATCTCTGTACGTTCCCCTCAACTTTGCTGTGAACCTTAAACTGCTTGAGAAAAATAAAATGTTAATAAGAATTTATTTGAAAAAAAAATACAAAGGAGACAACCTTTAACATTTTAAAAAGAGAAAAAGTGATATTTACTACTGTTCCAGTATGAATGTAATTTAATATCATCAGTAGAATTAATCTAATCTCCCAACCTAATATTTCTTTCATATGATATAAATGCCATTTACTAAGAGGTATACTAATTTAGGGGATATGGGCTCCTTCATCTATCCAGTAGACAGTAAGAAATCTGTCTAATCTTTATAAAATCAACCACTGTCTTGGAGCCATCCTTTAAACACCTAAGAGACCTGAGGCAAGTTGCTTAATCTTTCTAGATCTCCATTTCCTTATCTGTACCGAGGGGAATAATGAGATATTATATTATAAGATTACTGAAAGATGTTGTTATACTTAATCTTTATTATATTTAATATGAAAATCATTTAAAGTCATGTAATTTTAAGGTGGTTACAATTTCTATTCTTCCCTTTCTGATAATCTTATGCCCTTCACTATAGTCTTGGTGCTTGGGTGATGTGGGTTCTTTTAAAGATGCTGACATGTGTCTACAGTAGTCTTTTGGCATATACTTAGTTGTCCTCTTACCTACTCCCACCCTTCAAGCCTTAGATTTCTTTTCTAATTAATAGTTTTACCTATTTTTGATTAGGTATATATTTATCACTGTGTAACAAATCACTTTAAAACTTTGTGGCTTAAGTTCTTAAAGTGACAATAGTCATTATTTCCCACAATATTGTGCATCAGTAATTTGATCAGGGCTCAGCTGGGGAACTGGGGGTCTGGGGTTGTTTGCCTGCATGGTGTCTCAGTGCTCTGTCATATGGCCTCTCTCTCTTTCTGCTGTGGTCTAGCATTGACCTCCTTAGAGCATGAATGGGCTCTGAGAGAGAGTTTCAAGAAAAGCTGCCCCAGGTTTGCCTTTGTTTGCATCATGCTTTCTACTATACTGTAGGCCAATGTAAGTCATATGGTCAGGCTCCAAGTCAATGTCTAGAGTTGCTTATAAAGGCGTGAATACCAGGAGTTATGGTCCATAGGGGTTCACTAATGAAAATACAGTTGACCTGTGAACAATGCAGGTTTGAACTGCATGGGTCCACTTATATGTGGATATTTTCCAATAGTAAATACTATAGTACTACTTGGTTTGTGGTTGGTTGAATTCGCAGATGCAGAGGAACCGTGTAGATATGGAGGGCCAACTCTGAGTTATATGCAGATTAACCCCAGTGATGCTCACGGGTCATCTGTAATCTGCATAGTGGCTATGATGGGAATTAAATAGTGTGAAAGTTGATAGTTTTCAAAAAGCTTCTTATGATGTAACTCAGTAACTCTCAAATTATTGAGATTAACTCCAAAGACATCCAAAGATCCAATGGTAGCAACTTATGAAACATTGATATAATTCATTGTGTTAATTAGAACATGATATATTCTTGCAACTTTTGAGAAAATACATGGAAAAAATGAATCACAGTTAGTAGGAAACTATCTTTCTCCTCCCTTAAAGAGTGAGATGCTCTGGAAAGAATCTTAGAGAATTCTGGTATTGGTCCTATTAAATTTTTATGGTTTATGGAAAAGTATTTTCTAGATCTCTTTTCTTTTTTCTAAAATTAGGCATTTGGACTGATGGTCACCATGAGCACTTCCAGCTACATACGTTCATGTGCTCTTGGTCTTAGTGGAAATACCTAAAGTGTTTTGAAAAGTCTTACAATCTTCCTCAGGCAGTAGTATTGGGAAATGGTACTTTTTGATTTTCTTTTGCTTTTCTGCGAAACACTTATTTTGCTTTCACCAGCCTTTGCATGCAATAAGCCTCTAGTCAGAATTGGTCTCACTCAAAGGCAAACAGTTATTTACCTATTTAATTTTGAGTGGCTATACTCAGACAAAAATAAGCGTTCTCATCAAAAGTCATTCACCCAGTCATTCCACAATTCTTCTATTGATCCATCAATTTATCTATCCGTCTGTTTACTGAATAATTACTAAACATAAGGAAATTCCATAATGAATGTATTAAGGGTAACTATGGGGTCTTAAAATTGATGACTGTAGTAATTTTATCCAACTATAAGAATGTTTTAAAATATTGTAAATATAATTTGGAATTTGTGCTCTTCGGATCTCAGTCTTATGCTAGGCTACTTCATATGTTTGTGGTACTTGCCTGCCTCTCGAAGGCATTTAAATTTATGCAAACCCTAGTTTAAGGTATTATTATCTGTCAAAAAGGAGACATAGACATAGAATTCAGACATATGGACACAGGGGGGAAGGAGAGAGTGGGACGAATTGGGAGATTAGGATGGACATATATACACTACCATGTGTAAAATAGATAGCTAGTGGGAAACTATGGTATAGAACAGGGAGCTCAGCTTGGTGCTCTGTGATGACCTAGATGGGTGGGATGGGGGGTGGGAGGGAGGTCCAAGAGGGAGGGGATATAGGTATACATATAGCTGATTCATTTCATTGTGCAGCAGAAACTAATGCAACATTGTAAAGCAATTTTATCCAATAAAAAATTAGTAGTATATTGTTAAGAATCTATTTTGTCAGTCTTTATTAGGAAGTGAAGCTGGGCCTCTAAACAAAGGTTTGAAGAGGAGTGTGGGTTTTAGTCCTGTAAGGAGCAAAGATGAGGACCATATCAGGTATCCTGGAGAGCTGGTGTTGAGGTCAGGGAAGGTCAAAGATAAACTAAACTCTAGATATTTAAGTGATACTTGATTTTTTTTTTTTAATTTGGTAAACCATTGATAGCTTAGGTAAAACATATAAAAGAAAAGAATTGTCATTTATTTAGGGGAGGAGGAATTAAAATTTAACACAACTTACTGGTGTTTAAAACAAAGGTAATCATTTACTCTGAGAACAGGACCATGGATCCTGCAAAATTATCTGTATATATGTTTCAAATTATTTGTATATTATTGTTACATTAACTGTAACTACTTCATTTTCCAAATGTATTTTTATTTTCTGTCCCTCTTATTTAAGCCTTGTCTCTGACAATACTTTTTATTTCAGTGAGATAATGGAAAGAATTATATGAAAAGGATGTATATATGTCAATCTCAATCTCCCAATTCATTCCACCCCCCTTTCCTCCTTGATACTATGTATAAAATAGATAACTAATGAGAACCTACTGTATAGCACAGGGAACTCTACTCAATGCTCTGTGGTGACCTAAATGGGAAGGAATTCCAAAAAGAGGGGATATATGTATATGTATAGCTGATTCACTTTGCTGTACAGTGGAAACTAACACAACATTGTAAAGCAACTATACTGCAATAAAAATTTTTTAAAAAAGAATTGTATGAAAATGAACAAATTGTGTGAGGTTGGCTCTAGAATTCAAGGTAGACTCATTAGGCAGGCATGATTAATGAGGGTGCCTTTATTATCTTATAAAGAATGGGATAAAATATCAAAATTAAACTCATACTCATATGATATCCTAAAACAGGCCCTAAGAAATGTATACCTTGATGATATTCTAAGAACTGCATTCAGTTGCATTAAAGACTTTCAAAAAAAGTAGTAGAAAACATTGAACATTTTTCCAAGATGAGCAATTGAAAGATCGGTAGCTTAATGGCCAATAGCCAAATTGTTTTAGCAGGGCTGCCTTATGCATTTGCCCCTTACAGATTCCTGGGGCCTACTAGCTTTTCAAGAGCCTTTGAAAATATTGGAGACCTAAAAGTTATTGGTTCCACAATACAGAAAGAAAATAGTGCATTTAAAATAGATTAATGTTAAAGATGCACAAAATATTGCAATTTCATGTAGTCATTTGCAGTACAAACCAAACCAATAGCATACAAACCATCTACTTTTAGATGGTTATATAGAAACAGTATTAAGTGAGGATGTGCATACATTTTGATGTCTGATATTATGCGGGGGGACATCACAAATAATTGCCTATAGCCTAAAAAGTTAAAATTTCTCTCATTCTTTTTCTCTCCATTGTTCTCTCTCTCTTTCCCCTTCCTCTATTTATTACTCTTACAAACACCCTCCTTTTTTGTGCTCTTCTCATTTTTCCACCCCACTCTCATTTAGGCAACTGGTTGAACGCAAAGCAATTCTATACTTTGTAAGATGGATAGCGAGGGCTTTTTCACTCATGAAGAATAAAATCATTACAAATTGCTTTGAGCTTAAGAAAATAAATACCATGGCCAGTTTTTCAATGTTCTACATCCATTAAAGACTGATTTGATCTAAGTTCCTTTCTGTAAACCATTCTCTTATTGGATCAGGTATTCTATTAAACGGCACATGAGTGAGTGCTGCTGTTGCTTTCTTAATGATATCTACTCATCATTTGGATTTTTGCAAGTATTTTCAGGATAGTTAAGACTTTAAAAGCAGAAACATATTATTTCATTTGCTACCACTGAGAGCTTTTGGGAAATGACAAAAAAAGTGTATTCTCATATTTTGCTGAGAGCTTCATTCAGAGATTTAGTTTACATTTTTGTTTCTAAACATATAAATGAGAAGTGAAATATTTACTTTTAAGAATAAATAATCTGATAAGGGTAATCAGTAGAAAAGAACTTTATCAGGAGAGCTTTTATTTTAAGATTCCTTGAGAAACAATCTAGACTTAACCATGCAAACTGAGTTTGTACTGCTGTAAAAATGACAATTACTTCTGTCACTTCAATAATTTCAGTATTATGAAAAACATTTCTTCTAAACTTGGCATGATTTATTGTTAGTCAAATGTAGCTAAGTGTAATATTATACAAATTTTGAGTTATGATTCTTTGTTTCTATATCTCAAAATATAAAATTTCTGGTTACACTTGTACTTTATAGCTGTCATTCAACATCATTCGCAAACTTTATTTCCAAATGATAGATAGGGTATCTTCATTTAGCATGCTACCGAGATGGGTTATCTCTAATAATTTACATGCTTTAATTAGATCATATGCTCAGTGAACATGATATGAAAAAATCTTCAGTTTAATTTTTGATGTTACAATCACTTCATTAAATGAGATATTCATTGCATTTGCACACAGTTTGCTTACATTGACTAAGCAGGTGATAGTGTGGCTTAAAACTCTTCAGTAAATCATAGCCATATGACTGTATTCAGTTAGAGAATGATTGCCTAATTTTGGAGATAAATGGACTTCTCTGGGGAATTTTTAATTCCCTAAGAATTAAAGGAAGAACAGTTATCATTATATACCAAGTCAAATCGACCTAAACTGAGATCTCTTTAAATATGTGGAGATAAGCTGATACCCTTTTATGATAAAAACGGGTTTGGTTTGATTGGTTACATGACTGACAATGGATAGGAGGAGTCAAGTGTGATATAGCAGTGGGACCTCAAGGATGACTTGAATAATATATACTCCAGATACAGCAGGGTGCAGAGATCAGACTTGGACTTGGTGTTCTCATTCGTTGATAAATCTGTCACACAGTAATGTCTCTGAGCCTCAGATTTACAAATCCATTGAATAGAAATGATAATATTTATTTCATAGGATTGTTGAAAGGATCAAATGGATGTAACAAATGTTATAAATATATGAAATGCTATATGATATGAGAAGCAGTGTTGTCAACTAGGAGCCACATGACATAATGTGTACAAAGTATTTAGCAATAGTTTGTGCTGAATGAAACATTGTAAGCACTTAATAAGTATTTGGTAGAAATAATGATGTAGAATAATAATCAGTATTATATTAATCTTAAAATGCAAGCTGAGTAGTAATAAACCAAGAATACATGATTACTGGATTTCTTTCCCTCCTTCAGTTCGCCCTTCTCCAGAAGAATTAAAAATACATCAGGAAAAAAGTATACATATAAAATTGAATGTAAGCCTTTTCTGTTAATCTTACTTATTTGGCTATTAACCTCCTACTTCAATACATGTTAACTCTGCCGTATCATTTAGTAAAAGTTGAAATAGCTCATCTCCACCTCTCATTCTGCCTTTCTGTCTCTCTGCCTCACCTGCAGCCCACCTCTCCTGGGAATTTAGGTAAGCATACTTCCTTTTTAGAATGGATATTTTCTTTTTTCTTTTTTCTTTTTAACATCTTTATTGGAGTATAATTGTTTTACAATGGTGTGTTAGTTTCTGCTTTATAACAAAGTAAATCAGCTATACATATACATATATCCCCATATCTCTTCCCTGTAGCGTCTCCCTCCCTCCCACCCTCTCTATCCCACCCCTCTAGGTGGTCACAAAGCACCGAGCTGATCTCCCTGTGCTATGTGGCTGCTTCCCACTAGCTATCGATTTTACATTTGGTAGTGTATATTTATGTCCATGCCACTCTCTCACTTTGTCTCAGCTTACCCTTCCCCCTCCCAGTGTCCTCAAGTCCATTCTCTAGTAGGTCTGTGTCTTTATTCCCATCATGACCCTAGGTTCTTCATAACTATTTTTTTTTTTTAGATTCCATATATATGTCTTAGCATACGGTATTTGTTTTTCTCTTTCTGACTTACTTCACTCTGTATGACAGACTCTAGGTCCATCCACCTCACTACAAATAACTCAATTTCATTTCTTTTTATGGCTGAGTAATATTCCATTGTATATATGTGCCACATCTTCTTTACCCTAGAATGGATATTTTCTTAATTGAACTACTATATAGCCTTGAGAATTATTTCCTGGATTTTCTTCTATAAAAACTACAAAAAATTTATTTTCAGGAAAGAGAACATTAATTTATTCATTCACCAAGTATTTAATTGTGTGTCTATTATGTATCAGGTATGTGTTTGGATATGAGTTTTCAGACAATCCAAGGAGGATTCAGTAATCCAGAACCATGGTGTGTTCTTTTCAGATGTAGGGAGAGATGAGATGCCTTAATAACTGCTCTGAATGTTCACTCTCTGAAGAAAAGTAGTAGCAATGTATTGTGTATTTATCAAGTATGTAAACATAAGATGTACAACAGGAATAGCACAAAGAATGAGAAGAAGGAATTGGAAATATATTTTTATAGAATCTTTACACTGTATGTAAGGTAGTATAATATTATTTGAAAGTAGACTCTAATTAATTAAAGATATATATTGTAAACTCTAAGTCAATGACCAAGCACAATTTTTACACTGATATAAATAAAAGTCAATAGAATCTCAAAAAATGCTCAATTAATTCAAAGGAAGGCAGAGAAAAGAAAAAAAGCAAATGGAAAAAATAGATAACACCTAGGAAGATGGTAAATTCTAATCAACCATATTAATCATCATATTGAATACACAAGATCTAAATACACTAAATTAAAGACAAAGATTGCCAAATTGGGTTTAAAAAAGCATGGAGCAATTATATGTTGCCTACAGGAAACCTACTTTAAAAAGAAAGGCATACAGGGACTTCCCTGGTGACTCAGTGGTTAAGAATCTGCCTGCCAATGCAGGGGACACGGGTTCAATCCGTGGTCCGGGAAGATCCCACATGCTGTGGAGCAGCTAAGCCTGTGCACCACAACTACTGAAGCTGGTGCGCCTAGAGCCTGTGCTCCGCAACAAAGAGTAGCCCCCACTCGCCACAACTAGGGAAAGCCCACGCACAGCAATGAAGACCTAATGCAGCCAAAAGTAAATAAATAAATTTATTTTTAAAAAGGCTTACATAATTTATAGGTATAGGATAATAAAAGATATACTGTACAAACACAAATTAAAATTAAGCCAGTGTAGCTATATTTATATCAGACAACATAACCTTCAGAGCAAGGAACATTATCAGAGGTAACGAGGGTGATTGTGATAAAGGGTCCATTTTCCAAGAAGAAATAACAATTCTAAATATGTATGCACCAAGCTTCAGTTTCAAAACATATGAAACAGACCAAAAAAAGAAGATACATTTTACATCTACTAAAATACCTTAAATAAACAAAATGATCATACTAAGTGTTAGCAAGAATGGGGAGATATTGGAACTCTTTCACACTGATGGTGGGAATATAAAATAGTACAATCACTTTGGAAAACAGTGTTTTAGTTACTTGAAAAGTTAAACATACGTTTTTAGTATGATGCAGCCATTTCACATTTAGGTATTAAACTAAAAGGATGGAAAACATATGTCTATACCAAGACTTGTACACAAATGTTCACAGCAGTTTTATTTGGATTGCCAAAACTTGGAAACAACTTATACATTCATCTGAATGGCTTAACAAATTGTGTGGAATGCTCCTGAGCAGTAAAAGAAAATGAATTATTGATACAAGATACAGCATGGATGAATCTAAAAATAATTTAGTTCAGTGAAAAAAAAGAGCCAGAAAAAAAGAGTAAATACCATCTGCTTCCTTTTGTATGAAATTCTAAAACTACAAACAATAAAAATTTTCAAAAATGCCAACTAATTTACAGTGACAGTATGCATATCAGTGTTTCCCTGAGGCAAATGTGAGAAAGGCAGTAGGAATGATTATAATGGAACATGAAGAAACTTTGGAGGTGATGGATATGTTCATTATCTTGATTGTAGTGATGGTTTCACAGTTGTCTATATGTAAAAACTTATGTGATTGTACACTGTACATGGGTGCAATTTATTATGTGTAAATTTTTCTCCAAAAAGTAAAAAAAAAACCCAGTTATTTAGACTTTTCTCAATGCTTCATGTAGAACTAAGGCATAAATACGTGAGGGGCCAGGACATGAACAAATCTAAATGACTGACAGCTTAGTAATTCAATTTTATTGCTGGGTTCAGTTTGCCCCCAATACTCACTCTTTCTTTAGGATGAGTTCTTATCCAGAAGACTCTACATGTAAAGGTATTTTTTAATTATTTAAACCTCCAGTCTGTCATTATACTGGAATGTATGCAAATTCCAGTGGTGAGCCTTTGTACAGTTCATTCACTTAGGAAAATGAGAGATATTAGTAGGCATTTAAGGGGGTATTATTAATGAATACAGAATTAGAGATAATATGACTTGCTTCTGAATTCCTCTCTGCAACTAACTTTGGTTTCAGGTTCAGAATTTCACCTCTGATGTTTCTATATACACACCTTCAAAAATAAGGAGCTAAATAAATTTCAAGGACGTTTCTAAGTCTAAAAATGTATGATTCAACAGCAATAAATATTTATACCCCCCTCCACTCTGTGTCCCCCATTGTGCTAGTTCTTACAGATAGGAAGATTCCCAGCAAGTTCACAGTTTACTGGAGGAATCAGTAAGCAAATCATTTTAATACAATGTGTTTCTTGCAACTATAGACATTAGGGTGCTTTAGGAACACAAAGGAAAGAATGATTATTCTGGGAGTGTAGAGGACTCCTGTTGGTTATTTTCCCATTATCCACTGCCTCTTTCCCACTTTCCAGAACGCTTCATTACAGATCTTCCTTAACTTATAATGGGGTTGCATACTGATGAACCCATTGTAAATAGAAAAATATCTTAAACTGAAAACGCATTTAATAAACCTAAGCTATCAAACATCATAACTTAGCTTAGCCTAACATTAAACGTGCCAAGAACACTTACATTAGCCTGCAGTTGGGAAAAATCATGTAACATAAAGCCCATTTTGCAATAAAGTGGTGAATGTCTCATTTAACTTATTGAATGCTCTACTGAAATGAAAAATTGAATGGTTGTAAGTGTATCAGTTGTTTACCCTTATGAACACATGGCTTACTGGGAGCTGTAGCTCTCTACTGCTGCCCAGTATTATGAGAGAGTATTACAGTGCATATTGCTAGCCTGGGAGAAGACAAAAATTCAAAATTCAAAGTATGATTTCTACAGAATGTACATTGCTTTTGCACCATCGTAAAGTTGAAAAACCATAAGTCAAACCATCATAAGTCGGGGACTGTCTGTATACTGGATGTCCATGTGATTATAGAGAGGTTGATTCTACCACACCTCCAAAATATACAGCCTGAGCTTGTCCAGTGAAAAATCTCAGGAACTGTGTTGAGAATTTTGGAATACACACATAATGAACATGGGATAGGAATCATGTTACCTATTTTCTAATTTCCCCTCTGAATACTAATACACCAATAATACAGGCATACCCTATAGACATCTCCATGGTTAACTTCTTTTCAATATATATCATAAAGCATTTGAGTCTGATTCTCATTTTTCTTACCTGGAGAGCATATTCATGTTAGACTAGACCAGGGTATGTACACAGTTCTCTAACTGGCTCTGACTGAGTCATAAGCCCACTAGTTTCTCCTGTCTGTGATGGGCCAGCTCTACTTGATTGTGTGAAGTGAAGATGGAAATGAAATGGCCCTTAATTAAAGACTGGAGTACCATCAATAACAGTTGGAGAAGATGTGTGGCTGACAGTCAATAGATGTCAATTATAATATATAATAAAATGAGTTACTGAATCTATTTTTTCTAACACCCAAAGACTATGCCTATTACCTGAAATTGTTTGTGCCTAATGCATATATTGAACCTAATTTAAGAGCCTTTTTTAAAAACAAATAACTTGTAAAGTATGAAATGTATTTTATTCAGGGTTTTGAAGATAAGAATTAGAAGGTTAAATAAATTATAATATTGTCAGAGAAAAGAAAAATTTAAGAGTGTAAGTTTGGGGAATTCCCTGGTGGTCCAGTGGTTAGGACTCAGCACTTTCACTGCTGGGGCCCAGGTTCAATCCCTGGTTTGGCCACTAAGATCCCACAAGCCTCATGGCATGGCCAAAAAAAAAAAGTTTGCGTAACCCAGAGAGTTAACTATTTGATCCCTTACTCCCTAAAGGAATATTTATTTTCTGGAACTAATCACATAAGAAATAAATTATCACTTTCCAGTAGTTCAAAGAAATTCTTATTAAAGCTTCTTTATTTCTGTTTACATGGTAACTTCTCTACCACCTTTTGGTCTATCAGTATAACTTGATATTATATGTGCTTTTTTTTTAACAAAATTATTTTCGATAAATTGTCTGATTTTCAATTTTTTTAAATTGCATTTAGGGGGAACTTTCTCTAGTATGTTCCATCATTAATTGTTTTATCTGTTTATTATTTTTCATTTTTAAGTTCCCAATGATTTTATATTTCTGTAAAATTCATGGAGGCTTGTTTATCTTTTAAATGAGAGAGGAAATCACATATTTGGCTATTATTTAAAGGAGAAGATTAATATGGGCTTCCAAATCTCCATGGGAACACAATAAGTGTTCCCCATGATTCATTTTCTATAAATGGAGGAAAAAAATGAGTTTCCATGGAGATACAAAGGTGATCTAAAGAGAGGCGGCCCTGAGGGCATTGACTTCCATAAGCACATACAATTCTGCATCCTTCTTGCAGAATCCCAAATCTATTTGAGTTACTTCTGAATTCAACCTGAAATGACAATGAGTGACTTCATTAAATATATTTTTGTGTCTTCTGAGGAATTAAAAACCTATTTGGGTTTGTCATATAGTAATGGAAAAGTGAATATAAAATAGTCTAGGGGAAAAAAAAATTCTTTGGACAGAAAATAATGAAGTTCTAGGCTTACTGCAGGGAAAAAGATGCAATAAGACACCCGTGAAATGACAATATGTCATTGATTTTTGGAATAAAAAATCTTTTAATTAGTGGATCTTACCATAGAGGATTTTTAAAATTAGAAGACCACTAAACCAGTACATATTCATTGTTCTCATGTAAGAATCCCTACACAAAACTTTTTCCTTCTATAAATGTGGCGATTTATAGATCCAAGCAATCAATATTCAATTTGCCAGTAGTGGTTTTGTTTCAGTGATGTAGAATCATTAATTCCTTCCTTTGTAGATTTATACTTGGTTAGGGTTAGGAGATGTATCTAGGTGTTTGAGTACAAATGATAACCATACCATGTATTTAGCACGGCTTAACAAAAGAGAACAGCACACAGAATACAGAAGACTAGGTTCTTGTTCTATCTCATTAACGAGTTCATTCATTTAAGAAAAAAAAAGTATTGAGTACATTGTATGCCTGGTACTGTGCACAAATCTGGGACTGTAGAAATAAAAGATATTTTCTCTTCCCTTGGGAATCTCAAGGAAGCAATTACAAAACAACATAATAAATGCCATAGAGGAAGTATGAATAGGGAACAGTGAGAGCAAGCACTTAGGAGGGGCTCCTATCTCAGCCAAGACAGGTGTGAGATGATATGACACTTGCATTGGCGCTTGAATAAATGTAGGATGTAACCAGATAAGTGAGGGATGGGAAACAGTGTACAAAGAACCAACATATGAGCTAGTCTGAAACATTAGGAAAATTGCAATATAAGTTCTTCACCATAACTGGAAGGATGAGAACAGGTATGGAAATACTAGAGAAATGGCTAGAATGTTGAGAAAGAAAGTTTTTGAAGGGTTCTATAAGCTGTGCTCGGGATTTAAAGCAAATTGGTACGATCAGATGTGGGTTCTGTAAAAGAGCACACTGGGGCTGTCTTGGGGAGAGATTGGAAGCTGATGAGACCATAAGCAGAGAAACCAGTTAGGGCCCACTAAAATATTAAAAAAAGAGAGAGAAAGAAGAGAGGAAAGAGGGAGGGAGGAAGGGAGGGAGGGAGGGAGGAAAGAAGGGAGGAAGGGAGAAAAAAATAATAATAAGGGAGCGATTCATGTGAGTACATTCAGAATTTATGATCAAAAAATACAGATGTTTTATCCTTTGAAAGAAACTTCTGAATTTTATGGATACAGGCCCAACCCAAGTTGATTTTGTATCAATATATTGGTTTAAGGCAAAGATTGCAAAGTGGCTTATGAGGCTTCTTTTGTCCAACTGTGTGCCAGCTCACTCTGTGTTTAAAATAACTCAGTTTAAATGCCTTAGATTCAACAGGTAATTTAAATCCAGTTTGCCACAGTCCCCACCACTCTCTAATGTTATTTACTTCAAATATTGAAGTTACCATCATAACATGTAGATTTGAACCACGTGAGTTGTAAGCATTCATTTAAGGAGTCACTGTTTATTAATTTTGGATGTCACCTCATAATTTTTTGTGTGCCTCCTCTTGGTTTATCCATCTTTTACTTATGCGTTATCCTGACTTTTATAGTAATTTTTTTCTCAATAGGACTTGTCATTATCACTGATTTTTATATGAAATTATTTCAAGTATTTGCTCTCTAAATGGGCATTTTTTATCAGACTTAACACGTTTGAAATTATTTGATAAATTTCACTACATTTTGAGACTACACCTATTATGATGATAGGTATAAAAAGAATTTTTGGATAAAGGCTGCCACCGCACAAGCCACGTGCCCAGAGCTACACTTGCTGACCTCGGAGCCACCCGCAGCTCTCAGCAACTGCAGGAACTGCTGTCGCTACCGCCTGTTGTAACCGTGTGGCTGACAGGGTCTTGGTGCTCTGGCTGGGTGTGAGGCCAGAGCCTCTGCGGTGGGAAAGCCAAGTTCAGGACATTGGACCACCAGAGACTTCCTGGCCCCACGTAATATGAATCGGCGAGAGCTCTCCCAGAGATCTCCATCTCAACGCTAAGACCCAGCTCCACTCAACGACCAGCAAGCTCCAGTGCTGGACACCCCATGTCAAACAACTAGCAAGACAGGAACACAACCCCACCCATTAGCACAGAAGATTCCTAAAATCATAATAAGTTCACAGACACCCTGAAACACACCACCGGATGCAGTCCTGCCCACCAGACAGACAAGATCCAGCCTCATCCACCAGAACACAGGCACCAGGCTCCTCCACCAGGAAGCCTACACAACCCACTGAACCAACATTACCCACTGGGGGCAGACACCAAAAACAATGGGAACTATGAACCTGCAGCCTGCGAAAAGGAGACACCAAACACAGTAAGTTAAGCAAAATGAAAAGACAGAGGAATACGCAGCAGATGAAGGAGCAAAGTAAAAACCCAGCAGACCAAACAAATGAAGAGGAAATAGTCAGTCTACCTGAAAAAGAATTCAGAGTAATGATAGTAAAGATAATCCAAAATCTTGGAAATAGAATGGAGGAAATACAAGAAACGTTTAACAAGGACCTAGAAGAACTAAAGAGCAAACAAACAGTGATGAACAACACAACAAATGAAATTAAAAATTCTCTAGAAGGAATCAACAGCAGAATAGTTGAAGCAGAAAAACGGATAAGTGACCTGGAAGATAAAATAGTGGAAATAACTACTGCAGAGCTGAATAAAGAAAAAAGAATGAAAAGAATTGAGGACAGTCTCAAAGACCTCTGGGACAACATTAAACACAACAACATTTGAATTACACGGGTCCCAGAAGAAGAAGAGAAAAAGAAAGGGACTGAGAAAATATTTGAAGAGATTATAGTTGAAAACTTCCCTAATATGGGAAAGGAAATAGCCAATCAAGTCCAGGAAGCACAGAGAGTCCCATACAGGATAAATCCAAGGAGAAATACACCAAGACACATATTAATCAAACTATCAAAAGTTAAATACAAAGAAAAAATATTAAAAGCAGCAAGGGAAAAACAACAAATAACACGCAAGGGACTCTCCATAAGGTTAACAGCTGATCTTTCAGCAGAAAGTCTGCAAGCTAGAAGGAAGTGGCAGGACATATTTAAAGTGATGAAAGGGAAAAACCTACAACCAAGATTAATCTACCCAGCAAGGATCTCATTCATTTGATGGAGAATTGAAAACCTTTACAGAGAAGCAGAAGCTAAGAGATTTCAGCACCACCAAACCGGCTTTACAACAAATGCTAAAGGAACTTCTCTAGGCCGGATACACAAGAAAAGGAAAAGACCTACAATAACAAACCCAAAACAATTAAGAAAATGGTAATAGGAACATACATATTGATAATTACCTTAAATGTAAATGGATTAAATCTTCCAACCAAAAGACAAAGGGATACAAAAATAAGACCCGTATATATGCTCTCTACAAAAGACCCACTTCAGACCTAGGGACACGTACAGACTGAAAGTGAGGGGATGGAAAAAGATGTTCCATGCAAATGGAAATCAAAAGAAAGCTGGAGTAGCAATTCTCATATCAGACAAAATAGACTTTAAATTAAAGATTATTACAAGAGACAAGGACACTACATAATGATTAAGGGATCAATCCAAGAAGAAGATACAGCAATTATAAATGTTTATGCACCCAAGATAGGAGCACCTTAATACATAGGCAAATGCTAACAGCCATAAAAGGGGAAATTGACAGTAACACAATAATAGTAGGGGACTTTAACACCCCATTTTCACCAATGAACAGATCATCCAAAATGAAAATAAATAAGTAAACACAAGCTTTAGATGACACATTAAACAGGATGGACTTAATTAATATTTATAGGATATTCCATCCAAAAACAACAGAATACACTTACTTCTCAAGTGCTCATGGAACATTCTCCAGGATAGATCACATCTTGGGTCACAAATCAAGCCTTTGTAAATTTAAGAAAATTGAAATCCTGTCAAGTATCTTTTCCGACCACAATGCTATGAGACTAGATATCAATTACAGAAAAAAACTGTAAAAGCTACAAACACGTGGAGGCTAAAGAATGTGCTACTGAAAAGCCAAGAGATCACTGAAGAAATAAAAGAGGAAATCAAAAAATACCTAGAAACAAATGACAATGAAAACATGATGACCCAAAACCTATGGGATGCAGCAAAGGCAGTTCTAAGAGGGATGTTTATGGCAATAGAATCCTACCTCAAGAAACAAGAAACATCTCAAATAAACAACCTAACCTTACACCTAAAGCAATTACAGAAAGAAGAACAAAAAAAGCCAAATTTAGCAGAAGGAAAGAAATCATAAAAATGAGATCAGAAATAAATGAAAAAGAAATGAAGGAAACAATAGCAAAGATCATTAAAACTAAAAGCTGGTTCTTTGGGAAGATAAACAAAATTGATAAACCATTAGCCAGACTCATCAAGATATAAAGGGAAAACACTCAAATCAACAGAATTAGAAATGAAAAAGGAGAAGTAACAACTGACAATGCAGAAATACAAAGGATCATGAGAGATTACTGCAAGCAACTATATGCCAGTAAAATGGACAGCCTGGAAGAAATGGACAAATTATTAGAAAAGCACAACCTTCCAAGACTGAACCAAGAAGAAATAAAAAATATAAACAGATCAATCACAAGCACTGAAATTGTGACTGTGATTAAAAATCTTCCAACAAACAAAAGCCCAGGCAGATTGCTTCACAGGTGAATTCTATCAAACATTTAGAGAAGAGCTAACACCTATCCTTCTCAAACTCTTCCAAAATATAGCAGGGGTAGGAACACTCCCAGACTCATTCTACGAGGCCACCATCACCCTGATACCAGAAGCAGACAAAGATGCCACAAAAAAAGAAAACTACAGGCCAATATCTCTGATGAACATAGATGCAAAAATCCTCAACAGAATACTAGCAAACAGAATCCAACACCACATTAGAAGGATCATACACCATGATCAAATGGGGTTTCTCCCAGGAATGCAACGATTCCTCAGTATACACAAATCAATCAATGTGATACACAAGATAAACAAATTGAAGGATAAAAACCATATGATCATCTCAGTAGATGCAGAAAAAGCTTTTGACAAAATTCAACACCCATTTATGATAAAAGCCCTCCAGAAAGTAGGCAAAGAGGGAACTACCTTCAACATAATAAAGGCCATATATGACAAACCCACAGCCAACATTGTTCTCCATGGTGAAAAACTGGAACCATTTCCACTAAGATCAGGAAAAAGACAAGGTTCCCCACTCTCATCACTATTTTTCAACACACTTTTGGAAGTTTTAGCCACAGCAATCAGAGACAAAAAGAAATAAAATGAATCCAAATCGGAAAAGAAGTAAACTGTCACTGTTTGCAGATGACATGATACTATACATAGAGAATCCTAAAGATGCTACCAGAAAACTATTAGAGCTAATCAATGACTTTGGTAAAGTAGCAGGATACAAAATTAATGCACAGAAATCTCTTGCATTCCTATACACTAATGATAAAATATCTGAAAGAGAAATTAAGGAAACACTCCCATTTACCATTGCAACAAAAAGAATAAAAATGCCTAGGAATAAACCTACCTAAGGAGACAAAAGACCTGTATGCAGAAAACTATAAGACACTGATGAAAGAAATTAAATATGATACAAACAGATGGAGAGATATACCATGTTCTCGGATTGGAAGAATCAACATTGTGAAAATGACTGTACAACCCAAAGCAATCTACAGATTCAATGCAATCCCTATCAAACTACCAATGGCATTTTTCACAGAACTAGAACAAAAAGTTTCACAATTTGTATGGAAACACAAAAGACTGCAAATAGCCAAAGCAATCGTGAGAAAGAAAAATGGAGCTGGAGAAATCAGTCTCCCGGACTTCAGACTATACTACAAAGCTACAGTAATCAAGACAGTATAGTACTGGGACAAAAAAACAGAAATATAGATCAATGGAAAAGGATAGAAATCCCAGAGATAAACCCACACATATATGGTCACCTTATTTTTGATAAAGGAGGCAAGCATATACAGTGGAGAAAAGACAGCCTCTTCAATAAGTGGTGCTGGGAAAACTGGACAGCTACATGTAAAAGAATGAAATTAGAACACTGCCTAACACCATATACAAAAATAAACTCAAAATGGATTAAAGACCTAAATATAAGGCCAGACACTATAAAACTCTTAGAGGAAAACATAGGCAGAACACTCTGTGACATAAATCACAGCAAGATCCTTCTTGACCCACCTCCTACAGAAATGGAAATAAAAACAAAAATAAACAAATGGGACCTAATGTAACTTAAATGCTTTTGCACAGCAAAGGAAACCATAAACAAGACAAAAAGACCCTCAGAATGGGAGAAAATATTTGCAAACCAAGCAACTGACATAGGATTAATCTCCAAAATATACAAGCAGCACATGCAGCTCAATATCAAAAAAACAAACAACCCAATCCAAAAATAGACATTTCTCCAAAGAAGATATGCAGATTGACAGCAAACACATGAAAGGATGCTCAACATCACTAATCATTAGAGAAATGTAAATCAAAACTGCAATGATGTATCACCTCACATTGGTCAGAATGGCCATCATCAAAAAATCTACAGACAATAAATGCTGGAGAGGGTGTGGAGAAAAGGGAACCCTTTTACACTGTTGGTGGGAATATAAACTGATACAGCCACTATGGAGAACAGTATGGAAGTTCCTTAAAAAACTAAAAATAGAACTACCATATGACCCAGCAATCCCACTACTGGGCATATACCCTGGGAAAACCATAATTCAAAAAGAGTCATGTACCAAAGTGTTCATTGCAGTCCTATTTATGATAGCCAGGACATTGAAGCAACCTAAGTGTCCATCAACAGATGAATGGATAAAGAGGATGTGGCACATATGTACAATGGAATATTACTCAGCCATAAAAAGAAATGAAATTGAGTTATTTGTAGTGAAGTGGATGGACCTAGAGTCTGTCATACAGAGTGAAGTAAGTCAGAAAGAGAAAAACAAATACTGTATGCTAACATATATATATGGAATCTAAAAAAAAAATGGTTCTGAAGAACCTAGGGGCAGGACAGGAATAAAGACACAGACATAGAGAATGGCCTTGAGGCCATAGGGAGGGGGAAGATTAAGCTGGGACAAAGTGAGAGAGTGGCATGGACATATATACACTACCAGATGTAAAATAGATAGCTAGTGGGAAGCAGCCACATAGCACAGGGAGATCACCTCGGTTCTTTGTGACCACCTAGAGGGCTGGATTAGGAAGGGTGGGAGGGAGATGCAAGAGGGAGGGGATATGGGGACATATGTATACATATAGCTGAATCACTTTGTTATACAACAGCAACTAACAGAACAATGTAAAGCAATTATACTCCAGTAAAGATGTTAAAAACACAAAACAAAACAAAACAAATGAACAAACTTATAGAAGAAGAGATCAGGTTTGTGGTTACCAGAGGTGATGGTTGGGGAAGGGAAATTGGATGGAAGCAGTCAAAAAGTAGGAACTTCTAGTTATAAGATAAACAAGGACGAGGATCTGTATATTTTGTATCTGTATCAGGTGATAGATGTTCACTAAACTTTGGTAATCTTTTCATAATGTATGTAAGTCAGATCATTATGGTGTGGACCTTAAATTTAAACAGTCCTGTATGGCAATTATATCTCAATAAAACTGGAAAAAAAATAATTTCCTCATTATCTAATATATCCTGTTGGGGTATATTTATGAATAAACAGTAAAGTATTTTCTTGGGTAATTTATTTTGACATGAAATAATACAATTTGATAGTTCTGAGATTATTTCTCTATATATTTTGTTGTTACTGGGCTTCAGTGTGTATATAGTAGTCATATCTATATGTCATATATTATGTTATTCTTCTTCTTACATTTATTTAGCCAATGTATGAGCTTAAATTAGTGCATTTTTCTTTTCTTAAACTATCTAAAGTGTTTTTAGTCTTTTGCCAATATTTCAAGAATTGATTTTGACAATTTAAAAGCTACATACTTATGAATGTAAATGCTTCTTGCTGTTATATAGAGCAAGACTTTGAGGTTATCAAGGTGAGTAAATTATTGCTGTTTGAAATCGAATAAACCAGGGAGTGTTCTGAAGGTATTTCTTAACTGAGTGATACGCCAGGAGACCAAAGATAACTATTGCCACTGCATAATAAAAATAACAAATATTGACTATTTACAGTGTATCAAGCACTATTCTAAGCATTTAAATGGGGTGAACTGATTTAATAGTCACAATAACCTTATACTGATTTTTACAAATGAGAAAACCAGGGCACAAAGTGGTTAATTGGCCTGGCTAATAATATATAGCTCGTAAGTGATAGAGTTTGTGATTTGAACCGAAAGAATTTAAATTAGAGTGACTTCATACGATGAGACAAGGGAATTAGTCTTCTATGTGGTATATGACAGTAGCTCAAGCCATCAACATCTGTGGATTTATTTGATATCACATGGCATTTAAAATCTTTTTATTATAGAAACTTTCAAATAGATGCAAAAGAGAGAATGCCTGTGTACCCAACACGCAGCTTCAGAAATAATCCACATATGCCCAATCTTGTTTCATCTATACTCCCACCCATGTCCCTTCAAAAATCTGGATTATTTTAAAGAAATTCAAAATACTGTAGTATCTTATAGCTAAAAGAGGACTCTGTGAAAAAAAAATACATAACCATTGTACCATTATCAAAATGAAAAAAAATTGTTACTGTCATTAAATAGTCAGTCAGTTACATTACATATATTTTGACTCGCATGGAAGTTTTCCCAAGCCTTGAAAACTAACATGAAATTATCTCTATGATATTTCTGGAAGTTATGGAAAATCTGTTAAAAGCATATTTTTGTAAGACTATAACTTCTAGTGCCTGGCCCAGTGCCCAATTCATGAACTATGTGTTGACTTTAATTTCTTTCTTTTAAAACATGAAACAAAGATGTCTACTCTTGGTTTTCCTTCTGTTTTACTTTCCCTGTTTAATATGTGACATCATGTTTTATGGTGGTTTAGCACTATAAGCTACCTCCTATATATTATTGAAAGTATAAGTAATAACATTAAATTATTTTTTCTGTTACTTACCTTAAGGACTTTTTCATACCACTGTGAACACCATCAGTTTTATTGAAATGCTCTATGTTTGCCATCATTTACTCCTCTGATAACTTCCTTCCATTTTCTTTCCCCTTCCTGAATATTGAGATTCTTTCTACTTTGACTAGAATAGTTGAAAGGAAACTTACTTCTTTAGCAGAAATGGCACGTTATATTTGAAGTTTTGGAAAGGAGCCTACTATACTTCCAGAAATGATAAGCATTCTGAACTAAAAGTCATCCACTCTCTCTCATTCAGTTGTAGTCTGCCTCTGTGATACCCCAGGGACAAGGTGCTATAAATATTACCTCAGTGCAGAGTGGCACCTATGAAGGAAAATTAATTTGGCGGGCCTCTATATTAATTCTTAGAACTTCTAAACTTCTGTATGTCTTATTTTTAGCTTCAGTTTTCCACTAGAATAAGCCAATGTGAAGTATATTCCCTGGAATAACCTAATAAAAGCTGTTTGTAAGAATGGATAGAAGGAAATGGGGAAAGTGGGTCCACAGTAATTAATTTCCTAGTACACATCAGGCAATTTCATTTTATGTCATTGAAAGTCATGTATGTCTTGAATCTTCAAGACAACCCTAGGAGGAAGACATTATCCCTATTTTAAGGGTGTGGAAACTGAGATTTAGATTACATTACTTGCTTAAAGTGACACTAACAGATGATGAAGGTGTTTCAACTCTAAAATTTTTCTTTTACTATCACACTGTTATTAATCCCAGAGACATCATCCTACTCTTTTATAGAAACAAAATAAGATATAGAGAGGTACTTTAGTGTATTATAAAGTATTTTACATCATTGGGAAATATAATTATTTTTAATGAACTGGATTGGTACAACTGGCTCTCCATCTGGAAAAAGATAAACTTGGTTTCTATTTCACATTATCCAATAAAAAATAATAAATAAATAAAAGAATCCTTAAAGGCAGAACAGAAACTATGAATATTCCAGTAGGGAAAACTTGTCTAGCCATGAGGTAGACCTCAGAAACCATAAGGGATAAGATCAAGGGATTTGGTCTCATAAACATTAAAAAAAAAAGTAATGGTTAAAGGCACTATTAACGAAGTTAGAAGGGGAAACTGGAAGAAACATTTATAAGCCATTTGAACAGAAAAAGTTTTGTGCTTTCACTGTATAAAAAAGGTGCACAACAAAATATACAACCCCCCTACCCCCAACAGCCTAGAAAAGAATGGATAGAAGATAAGGAGCAACAATTCAGGTGAAATGCAATGACTAAAAAACATCTGATAAAATAAACAGTTTAAAATGCAAATTAAAACAGGTTTTTTTCCATCTATGAAAATTGCACAAATATGTTTAAACTTTATTAACATCATCTTTGGGGATTAATGCATTTATATGTCCATTCAGTTGTGAAAATAATGGTATATATGTGTATGTGCTGACTTATAAAGACAGTTCATGATATATGCTTTATCTGTACCAAAGCAAGTTGCACAATTCCATTGTTTTAGTATAAAACTTAACAAAATTATCTGTGTTTATATCTCTAGCAATTATTCATCTTCCTATCTATATTTATAGCTATGAGATTAAACACAAAAATATGCTTATATATATAGTAGGCATATATCTGTAGATGTATATATATATAAATAAAATAAGCTATTGGTAACTCTAAGTGTCATACTGGAAAAAGAAAGATTTTTTTTTCTTATTTTTCTACATATCTAAAACATTAAGAAAAAATAATAGGATTATAAGTGACTTTTTTGTCACCTTTTAAATGCAATAAACATCTCATTATCAGAAGCAGTTAATAGTAATATAATGATTTCAAATGTCTCCTGTAAATTGTGAAATAATATGCTTATTACAGACTTCAGGAATTATAGTATGTTATATAATATATCATGCTTAGGGCTTAAAATATCCTTTACAAGATTTTCATCCTAATTATTACTCATGGTATTGGAAAAAAGAGAAATGTCCAAACTAGAACATTAGTACAATGCCCCAAGCATAACTTACACATTTAAAAAGATGAAAATATAGATTGTTAAACATAAGAAAATGCCTTCAAAATAATATTAAAAAATGAAAATATAGACTTCAAAATAACAAGTATCCATGAATTCAGCTCTAATCCCTTTACATGCATATGAAGTTACATTGGCCACTGATACAAACTGGAATAACTGCACATGCAAATAAAAGGTCTTGATGCGTGATTGCAAACTGAGAACAGTGGTTCCTAGTGGAGAGGAAAAGGAACTGGGATAGGGAAGTGGTTAAGGGACTTATTTACCTTGACTATAAATGTACTTTATGAAGAGAATGTATTCATATATTAACTTGTATAATTGAATTTTAGAAAAAAAAATAAATTTGAAAGGTTTTTGAAGGGTGATCTCTAGCTCTTTTCAATGAAGGACAATTCCTGGGAGGACTCAGAGCTGAGGCCTGTCAGCAGTGCTCACAGAGGCAGCGGACAGGCCTTTAGGTCCTGTGCAGGGGCTCTGAATGGCAGAACATAGTATCCATTACAGTTCATTCACTTCTTCATGTAAGTTCTCTGAGCAGCTACTTCAGGATTCTTTCGGGCCTCTTTCCTGGGGGAAATGTCTAAGAGGCAGGCTAGTGCTACCATCTGTAATCCCCACAACTGAAGCACATCTCAGACCTGCAACAGAGGAGACATGCCATCTCTCTCTACATCCATTCTAGGCTACCTTCACTCTCAGAGCCTTGCTGTTCTAAGCGGCTTACTTGGGGTTGTGGTGTAGACCTTCTACATTAAGGCTTCTGAGTCCTTGTCATGTCCTCCTCCATCTCCTGAACTTTTCCATTTAACTTCAAAATTGAGCAAAGTAGAACCAAGAGAGGCTCAGCTACTTCACATTGGTGCCAAAATATTACTGCCCACCTTGGGTTACAGAAGCTCTATTTTCTCCTGATGATCAGTCAGTGATCCCTGCCAGCATGGCGACCCTCTCTCTTGCCCACTAATCCCTTGGCACAAAGAGCCCAAAGTATGAGACAAGCAGCTGTAACTTAAAGTTCAGTGGGAATTTTGCTGTATGCCCAGTGTCCCCTTTTAAGACCTAGGACTTCTAAACCTATAAAGCTCAGATTATCAGGACTATCAATACACAGATAGAGTTATAGATACATGTGCATCATTGTATTTATATGAATATACATATTTGTATATGATATAGATTTTATGTCTGTGAATCTTTATAAATAGATTATATATAAAATAATATATAGTAAATGTATAGCTATATATATTTCCTAGCTCTGTTTGCTGAGAAGGACTATAAGCGATGACATCCCAGTAGTAATTTGCATACCAAGTGCTTAGATTTAATTTCTAGGAACAGTCTTCCACTAAAAGGAATAAGAATCCTTGGACTACGGAGCTGGGACAGGTGAGCATTATAACATGAGCATTAAGATTAGTATGTAAGCAATTATTGTGTCAGAAAATAAGTGAGTGCTTAAAGGATGATGCAGACATGCCAGAAGCACGTAGATGTAAGACTAAAGGGCCTCCCCCCACTGACCAAATCTATGACAATTTG
The DNA here is from genome assembly GCF_009873245.2 of Balaenoptera musculus. NCBI lineage: Eukaryota > Metazoa > Chordata > Mammalia > Artiodactyla > Balaenopteridae > Balaenoptera > Balaenoptera musculus. The sequence continues at coordinate 97,868,414 of NC_045787.1, forward strand.
AGAAGCAAAATAATGAGAGTATTGAATTACAACTCAGTGAATAAAATAGAAATCCACCACTCACTCTACCCTTACATAAATAGATGAAGACGAAGAAAAAAACACTTTCTCAGAGTAAAGCACCAAGTAATAAATATGAACTAAATGATGAAATAGATGATCATCCTCTGGCAGCCATCACCGGGGTAGTCAACACAGGTGAGAATCATCAACTGATATAAAACCTGGTGGGTAGGGTTTGATGACAGACAGAATATTGGTATAATCAGAATGCATTACCTCCCCATAAGATTGTAACAAAAACAAGGGGAGAAAGCGGTACAGTGGATAGCACTGAGAACAGCTCTACCATCCAACCCTCGCCATGTGAGTTCACCAAGTTCCCTGACAATATCTCTTTATCCTTTTTGGTCCAGCCTCCTGTCCAAAACTGGGTTTACAGTGAAGAAACCTGGCAGAAACCAGGTGACAATGTGATGATCATCAGTGATGGGACATTGCCGTAGTGTGCTTCCTGATATGACACCAAGAATGTATGTTCTGAGTCTGGTCATGAGGAAACAGCAGACAGACCTACTGAGGGTAATCATATGACATGAAAGGCCTGTACTCTTTAAGACTGTCCAGGACTGAAGAAATAGGGAAAGACTGATGAGACTGAAGGAGTCTGATGAGAAATGATAGCTAAACGCAGTCAATATTCTTGAGTGGGTTGCTGGACCAGAACGGCCAAAGAGGTATTGGTAGGGAACCTTTAGAACTTTGAGTGGGACCTATGAGTTGAGTAGCAGTGTTGTCAGTGTTAATTTACTGAGTGGAAAGGGTGTGTGGTGATACTGTATAGAAGTGACCTTGTCTTTGGAGTACACACTGGCATATTTAGAAGCGATAGTGCGTCTTGTTCAAAAGAAAAAAAAAAGACTATATACCCAAAGAATGAGAGGATAATGAAAAAAATGTGGTAAAACATGAACAACTGGCGATCTAGGCAAAGCGAATATGAGGGTAAGTTTTTACTATTCTTGTCATTTACTCTGTAGGTTTGCCATTATTTCAAAATTAAAACGTTGAAAATTCAACATAAAAATTTTTTGCCTAAGATTTATTATGTGCTAGAAGAATCCTTACCCCTGAGTTGCTTATTTCAAATATAGTACATTGTACTTAAAGCCTACAGTATGTGTGTAATTTTTGATGAAGAGGTAAACCTAATGAGGTATAAAAAAAATCAATCGTTGCTAAGAATTGAATATCTCAGGTAATTATACTTTGGTTAAATCAATATGGTAGATGATGCTAATGGTCATTTTCTAACACTGAATACAAAGAGGCCTGATGGCTAAAGGGAGAAAGCACCAAAACAAAAACCAGAAATTCCAATATACTCCTGACTTTCTTTGGCAGCAAAATGTTTTCAATTTACATTAAGTTACTCAACTTCCTTTTAGTGCTTTCTTCTATGTTTATTTTCTGCAAAAACCATTTTCTTTCTTTTTTTTTTATTACAATTTTCTTTATAGGCTTCTATGGGAAAGAGCTCTGTAACTTTAGTATATATTTATAGTTGTGAAATAGCTTTTCTTTTCTTAATCCTTTTGTTTACTCCCATAAATGAGTCATTGATGTTTCCCAACAGTTCTTGGGAAACAGGCCTGCTTCTTGTTAATGTCACAAGCTGTCTTTTCCTGGAAATCAACAAGTGAGTAAACCAGAATAAGTCCAAATGGAATTTAATAAGCATGGCTTTCAGACCAACAGTAATTAGCTAATGTTTTATAAGAATATCATGTATTCATGTTTTTTTTAAAGGTGTTTGTATAAATATTATCTTACTGAAGAAAACTCAGACTCTTTTGTCATCTCTAATACACTATTTAAAAAATATAGGTTCAGTTAAATGATGAGTTTTTCATTTAGTACTTCCCCAAACCATATTTCATTCACTGTTATTTTCAGGTCCTTAGTTCTAGTTCCTTTTTCAAAGCCCCCAAAATCATGCTTACAGCATACTTACTTCTACAGGAATGTGTCTTTTGACAATTTGCTTGATAATTGGGCTAGAATTTTTATTGGATTCTACTAGATTGTTCAAGTTCTTTATCAAAGGTACTCTGAATCCTAATACCTGGTTTCTTTACCCCTTCCTTTTTCCTATCTTTTATCTTTTTTTTTTTTTTTTGCCTTTGCACTATCTTGTTCTTTTTTTTTTTTTTAAGTTGAAGTATAGTTGATACTATCTTTGTTTTTTATCTTGCTTTTCTGCTGGCTCTCTACTTTCTGTCAGTATGTGAAATTGCCTACTTGGATCTCAGTAGTTTTAGTTTAGCCCAAACTGTCGGTGGCAGGTCAAGGGGAGAAGTGGAGGGTGAGAAAGCTTGGAAGAAAAAGGCCCTCCCCATCCCCACGTGATACTCTTGCTGGGTGCTCTTCCTGTTCCTTCTGCTTTATCTTGTCTATCTTTGGAGCATGTTATTTAAAAAAGGGCACGAGGCGCTCCAGAGTAGGAATAAAAAGATACTAGTTTTTCTGGGAAGGAAGAAAGTAAAAACATAATAGGAAAAGAGGCCGGTCTTTTTTAGCTGATAAAGTTGTATTGTAACCATTTGGGAAAGAACTGAACTAAGGAGAGAAGTGGGATTTCTCTTCAGGAAGGTGATATTCGGGAGGTAAGCCAATATCCTCTTCATTGGATGCTGTATTGTTCACATGCACCTTGAGAGGACTCTTGCTCAGGACACTTACCTCAGCTTTGTAGTCTCAATGACCCTATGTTGTTTTATTTTAAAATATAAAACATCTTGACAATTACCTGGAGTTTATACATTATTTCCTTGATATTTTTTCTCTTGCAATTATACTTGTTTTCAAACAATATTGATATTACCCACCCACTGTAAAATATGTAATACTGCCTTTGAGAGAGTGTCTGGGAGGGAGGGGTTTCCCATCAGAGGGTAAGGGGTTATAGAGCCCTCATTACAGTGTGTGGCAGGATCATTTTCTCTAAGTCCTCTGATAACCTGTACGACAGGCGTTGTTACCCTTTCTCACAGACTAAGAAATGAGGTCCTGAGAGATTAGGTAACGTGCCAAAGACGCACTTGCTCCCTCTCTACTTGGAAAATGCCCAGATCTCAAGGTTGACACTTCAAAATTCATGGTTCAGATTCCAGTTCAGCCTCATACTTTCTTTGCTTACTCTATTTAAGTAATTCCACTCCCTCCCTGAGCACAAGACACTCACTGTGACATTATTTTATTTCCTTCATGCATTGATCACTTCTGACCTTCTTTTTGTGAGTTCCAAGACAGAATGAAACGCGTTTGTCCTCTTCACTGTGGTATTCCCAACTTCTAGCACTGTTTGTCGTATGAATATTTTTAGATGAATGAAGACACCCAGGTTGCCCTAGGTTATAAGGCAACAGAAGCCCTCTGGGGGGTGTCAGAGCAAGTACTCCAACAGACCTCCACTAGATGCTCTCAAGATTTTTTTTTTCTATATAAACCCTGGGGACCCAGATTCTGACACCACCTTGAACATTTTGGATAATGACTCAAACCTACTGATGAACCTGAGATGTTTGTTTTTGCCCTGCAAATGGATTCTTAGCAAAATCCTGTCTGCCTACTCATGTTATTGCTTAAGAACAATGTTTAATCTCTTGTGACCTTAATATTGTGTAATTTTCTGCTGGGATTGTTGACAATTAGCTCACACAAAACATCAAAAGAATACTTGAAAGGGCAATTATGTTCAAAAGGCCCATGGCCACAAAGGGAGTTTCTCTTGGAGACATAAACTGATCCAATACAGGAGAAGCTGACATTTTCATCTAATTACAATTACGCTGAAAACTACTGAACTAAACAGCCGTGATACCCTTCACCGTTTTCAATCACTTATCATAATTTACACTTAAATGAAGGTAGTTGAAGAAAACTTGAAATTCCCCTTTACATTTTTTCTCATCCTCTTTTTACTGTGATTTATAAACACCTAGGATCCCTTTTTCATTCATAAGGCTTTGACTAAACTCATGACTGCATCTTGATATCATGTCTCCATGTGTTTGTAATGATGTTTCCTCCTTTATTTGGGCATAGGGCAATGAGTAAACAGAACAAAACAAGTTCTCTAAGATTTCTTACTTTATGCCAGCTAACTTTCATATTTCTTTTTCTTATTGTAAATTTCTTTGGCATTATTGCTTCACATATGGCTTGCCTTTATTGTGAAGTCTGTAAATATATAAACATCTCCAGTTCTGGGGAAATTATCTTTTTATTATGTCTGGCTCAAATTCCCAAATGCTATTTTATTATCTATCTTGGCTCAATGAAATAATAGCTGAGTCTTTGGGGATCTGACAAAGATACTGTGTATTGAGTTGAATTGTACCTGAAAACTGGCTGGACGAATTTCCTGATGAAGTGAAAAATGCACTTGTTAGTAAGTAGCATAATCACTATTAGAAAAACAAAATTTGAAATAAATATTGCTGCAGAAATGTAAAAATAATTGGCTTTTCTATTTAAAAAATTCTTCACTCTTTTTTCTTCTCTTCATTATGCTTTGATTTCACAAGCAATTAGCAAGCTGTTTACTTCATCTTTATATTGTACCAAATTATTTTTCATCTATGTCTCCCAGAAATTTCTTCCCAGAATTTCAAGGCCTCTGGATGAAACATCACTAGTCTGGCATACACTCCTGCTTTGGATAGTGGTTGTTTTTCATTTTCTTTTGATCTTGACCTACAAATAAAGTTTTTTTCCACATGAAATTCCTTATAATAATGTATCAAGAACTTTTTATAAAGTCTAAGTAAAAGCCACTTTTGTCCCTTATATATTGTTAGTGATATTTGATAAAATATTTCTCCATTTCTGCTATTTATGAATTGTTAACAAATCCAACTCATTTGTTGCTCATCATGACATTTTCCTTAAATTGCTTTCAGATGTTATATTTTTCTCTCTGTCACAGAAGTCTACATTTTAGCTTTCTAGACAGCAGTGGTGAAAATTAGAGCTCTGTTTTTATTACTATGATGGTTGATAGATTAAAAGATAAAAATGACCTAATATTCTGATAGCTAAAGCAGGCTAATGACATCTGTCATTCTGATGAAACAAAATGAAGAATGGAAATATGCTTTGTATATTGTAAAGCTCTGCCTATGAAATTAGCCCTAAGTTTTTTTAAAAAAATAATTGTGATTTGACATTTTATTCTTCGAATTATATTAGAGGCTTATCAATTTTTTATTACATTTTTTAAAATGGTGGTCTCTTCTTTTAAAACTTTCAGGAATAGTGTTTTTATTCCATGAATTTGTGTTGGAGTCTTATGAAATTTATTTCCTTAACTCTTAATTACATTTTACAAACATGTCCTCTTCCATTAAAAAAATTTAAACAGTGATCTTGTTTAAAAAATGCAATTTATAAATAAAGGGAAATAGGAAAATATCAAAAAGGAAGACAAAAAGTAACTGAAAGTCAGGGCTACGTACTGTATCACACATATTTATATCAGGAACATATTGCAAACCCTGTTTTGTTTCCTTATTTTCTCTCTTAAAATTAAAAATCTTAGCATACTCAAATGCTGAATGGATAGATTGTGTTGTAGTCATTCAATGGCAATGAAAGGAAATGCACTACTGCTGTATTCAACAGCATAGGTGATTCTTAAAAGCATTATGCTAAGTGAAGAAACTAGGCACAAATAGCCTTATGCTGTGTAATTCCATATATATGCCATTTTAGAAAAGGAAAAGCTACAGAGTTGGAAATAAAGTTAGTGGTTGCCACGGGTTGGGATAGGGGAAGGAGTTTGTTTCTGAATGGGCACAAGGGAACTTTTTGGAGTAATGGAAATACTCTATTTTTGGATATGTATCCATTTATAAAAACTCATAGAACTGTACACCAAAAATATGTTAATTTTAATGTATGAAAATTATACCCTAATGAAGCTTACAGTCATAACACAGAGAAGTTTGCCCATGGGTAATTTAGTAAACTTTTGTGGATGTTTCCAGAAGATGGACTTTCTTAATCAGCTGTCTCATCAAATAAAATAAACTTTCTTTATAGTTAATAAAACTCAGCATCTTGAACAAAACCAGTTTTCTGTTAAATATGCAATGTTAACTTTTAGAGAAGAACTCAAACAACAATTGGAGGGCCATAGAAAAGAGTAATGGTTTAAGTGAGCTAAGTCTTCATCTTTCACAGCAGAAAGTAAGTAGGCAATTTCTAAAGTCAGTAGAATTTGAAATAGGTTTTTGAGCATATCATTCAAATGTTCAAAAGTAATCATTAGAAGAACCAAAGCCTAAAATGGTTTAAAATGGTAACTTCAGGGTCCAGACTCATAGACCCTGGAACAATGGAGCAAAAGTTGTTGTTTTTCATTCATAAGCCCCTTTGTATTCTTTGATTAACCATGTGCATGTATTACTCTGGCAAACAATATATTTTATTAAAAAAACCAAACTCATAGTACCTCATTAGCAAAGTTTAATCAGCTGCATTGTGGTTATCTCCTGTTTGCCCCTTCACATCTTTTTTTTTTTTTTAATTTATTTATTTTTGGCTGCGTTGGGTCTTTGTTGCTGCGCACGGGCTTTCTCTAGTTGCGGCGAGCGGGGCTACTCTTCGTTGCAGTGCGCGGGCTTCTCGTTGTGGTGGCTTCTCTTGTTGCAGAGCACAAGCTCTAGGCGTGCAGGCGTCAGTAGTCTGGTGCATGGGCTTAGTTGCTCCACAGCATGTGGGATCTTCCCGGACCAGGGATTGAACCCGTGTCCCCTGCATTGGCACGTAGATTCTTAACCACTGGGCCACCAGGGAAGTCCGTGCCCCTTCACATCAATTTGCCACTGTTCCTCATGGCTCTCTGCTTAGGAGGCTGATCTGTGTGGTTTGTGTCAACAGACTCTCTTACCATAAAGCCAATGGAGATATTGAAGGGGTGGGAAGAGAGTGAGGTTTCAATATTTATTCTGCCGGTTCTCTCAATGCGGTGCTTCAGAATAGCTATGTTTCTCAACTAAATGCCACTGCTCCTCTCAAGGTGGCTTGCTCTACTCACCAACTCTTTCTCCCCCAACTAGGATGACTGCTTCCTTTCCATATCCCTTTGGGCCTAGGGATTATAAAAATTCCCTTTCATTAGCCCCAGGGCACTATAGTAACTCCAGTAGTTTCTACACCTTTGTAATTAGTCACTTTATTAAATCTTCTTCAAATTGTACTAACTTGAGTATCCCATTTGTTCCCTGCTTGGGTCCTGACTGATACACCAGCCAAATTAGCATTCTCAGAAAATGAGAAATGAAGAAGATAAAGGAAAGGGATAAAGACAAGGTTGTAACAAAGGGTAATAACAAGTGAATTAGAACTGGACTCTTGAATTAGCAAGTGTAACAGGATGCCTGGGACACTGGTTTCATAACAAGGGTAGGCAATGATTTATGTTGTTATTAGGGGAAGAGAGTGCCTGTCTCTTTGCCTATGCTTTCTGAAGTAACTGCAGGAGATCAGGGTACAGTGTGGTTTTGTGGAATATTTTATGAGGCATGCGTTTGCATGATCTAAGGCCCACAGAACATGAGCCCTCAGATAAATTCCTCCTTGGTCTTCTGTTCTCGAATGTATCAAAGACCATGACCTTTGCATTTGCCACAAGTACCATTTCTCTTTTCCTCTTCAAGTTTCTTCTGCCTGCTCCTTCGTGCTAAATAGTCTGGCTTATTGGAATTTTCTTCTGCTCATTGTACTCCCATGGCAGATTGATAAGGTCTAGGACTACCCAACTGTAGTAAATTTGGAAAGTAGAACTAGGTGATTTCCGGAACACACAGTCTGGAAAGTAAGTGGCACCATAATCACATCAGCCTCTTCACAAAAACATCTGATATTCTATGAGGTTTTTATGTTATTTTATATTTGTCTATTTTCCACTTGTTTTGTGCTAAGGTGCGGAGGGCTGAATTAATCATATTCAGTGTTTGTTATCATCATTGGTCTGTGCAAGGCCCTCCTCTTGTTTTATATGTATATTTATTCCCTTTTAACCCTATTTCCCTCTCTTATTTTCCTAATCCCTGTGAGCAATCATTCTAACGTAGTTATCATCATTTTATAGATGTAGAAGGTGAAACTCGAGATCACACAGCAAGTCATTAGCAGAACTTGAATTCAAACTGCACTCATTTGTCAGACTTCAAAAACCATATGGGACACCTTCCCATAGCTGATTTGATCAGTGTACCATCATAAAACTGGAAGCAAATTTATGTACTTTACCCACTAAATTTCTAAACATTCAGCAAGAGATACTTTTAAGGCAAAGTAAAAAATGCAAGTCTCAACATGCCATGTCCTCCTCTGTGTTGGAGAAGATAGACAAGCAGAATAATTAGATGCATTGAGTCATGTTGGGATAAAATATCATGAACTTATCTTTTATTTGGACAAAAAATGAAATGGCAAGTTCCTTCTAGAACTGCAACCATATAACTTTGGTGGGATAGGGAGGGTGGGAGGGAGGGAGACGCAAGAGGGAAGAGATATGGGAACATATGTATATGTATAACTGATTCACTTTGTTATAAAGAATACTTATATTGTGTAAGCTCCATACTAATGGTTGATTATAGCACTTTTCATAAATATTTGTGTATATAAAGTTAACACCACTAAGATACTATTATTTTTCCAAAATTTCTCCTCCTCCAACCCATTGTATTCTGCCTTTTTAAAAGGTCACAATAGAATGGAAAGGGATAATAATACAGAATTGTTATAGGACTTCCTTAAGACACACCATATTAGATTTCTGACATCACATTTAGGAGTTTCAGATAGCCTGTGCATGTACTTATTGGTCTATTTCACTTTAACTTCCTTGAGAGGACTGTCCAGATGTTACTCTGGGGAACCCAGGGGATGCACAAAATTGTGTGAGTGTTCATGGGCAACAATGGTGTCCACCTGGAGGAAAATTTAACATTATGTTAATGAAGCTTAAGCTTCAGGGACTCTTGCTTGCAATGGCCCCTTCTAAGGCCCTGTGCCTTCATTGTATTTGTAATTTTATATATTTTCTTGAAGAGGGTCCCCCAATTGTATCCATAATATATATTTTGTAGGATTACAAGACTTGTACATCTAAAAACCTGCATCTTCTTGAGTATAGTTTCTGAAACTAGTTCTGAAATGATGATATGTATATAGACTCAGTCTATCATGTCAGGTATTGATACAAGTTTCAGCTTCAAAGAAAGATAAGTATAAATAGATAATCAAGAATAAGAGTGTGTATAAAACTACTTTAATTCCTTCTTTAATGAAAAGTAGAAAAGAAAACCAAAGCTTCCCCTCCTCTACGGTCTTAGTACTGGTGAGAGATAAAACATGAGAATTCAAATGTTAAAACAACTGACCTTTATGAAAGCTATGATTAAGCATTTAATATCCATGCAGAGAAAGTGCCACTCTTCATTATGGCCTTAACATTCTACTTGGCACTCATTATGTAACAATTACATTCCATTCAGTGAGATGAGGGTTCCCTTCCCCATTTAAACCACACACATGCAATTATACATGTATTACATCAGTGGTCCCCAACCTTTTCGGCACCGGGGACCGGTTTCATGGAAGACAATTTTTCCACGGACTTTATTGGGGAGGATGGTTCAGGTGGTGATGCGAACAATGGGGAGTGAGTGGCAGATGAAGCTTCGCTCACCCGCGCTCACCTCCTACTGTGTGGCCCGGTACCTAACAGGCCATGGACCGGTACTGGTCAGCGACCTGGGGGTTGGGGACCCCTGTATTACACTATGTAGCATCTCTGAGTAAGATGTTTAGAATTTTTTGTATTAATTACCAATTCTGAATATCTACAGTTTCTTTAGTGTTCAATAACGTATAATGTTTCAATTTAAATAAGAAATTTATTTTCTAAATGTAAAAAGAAAACATTGAGAAAATTACAAGCATTTTTATGTTTATATATAATATATTATATAATTATATATGATTATAATTCCCCAAATTGTCTAAAATTGAGAGGAGCTACATAGTATTTTCAAGTTGTTCTTCTCCATAGACTATACGCTATGAAATATTTTTGACCTTTTGAACTTTTAAATGTTCAAGCATAATTACAATTGTTGCAATAAATAAAATGAAATATTAGTGAAAGAATTGATAACAGAAAATAAAATCATGACATAACTTTTTGTGCACAAAAACCTGGTAATTGGTTTTATATTTTAAAGTATTGTTCATGAGATTTTAGTTTAAAAAAAGCAAGGAAAAGTAAAATATACAGCACTTGGCACGTACTGTAAGACAATGATGTTTTGACACACAGAAGGTAAAGGAGCCATAAAATAGACAAGATGCCAGTTTCCTCATATATTAGAACAAACACCCTGAGGAGCTTAAGAAATATACACAGTTCAGCAAAGAAGAAAAACACATTTGATAAATGAGTACAAAGCAGCTAATTGTGTAACTCTGTGACACTTTTATTAGTCAGAATTCATTTGGCTCTAAAAGATAGAAATCTAACTCAACTTGGAGATAACGGGGGTGGAGGGGAATTGGGCTCACAAACCAGAGGTTTCACTGGCCATAAAACAGAGATTCTAGTTTCTCTGTGTGAATGAGCCTTATGGTCTCAGACTAGCTTTTCCATGAGGCTGTCTGAAAGAAACAGTGAGCTCTCACACCTTTTCAGCCTCCGGATCCCAGCTCAGATTTACAAGATATGTGGGAAGAGCTCTGACTGGCTAACTTGGGTCATTGCTCATCCTTGAATTGATGGTGGCCAGGAGTAAAGTGTTAGAGTTGGTGCATGTTGGGCCAGGTCTCTACTCCCAACACTGGTCATTGTGTGCAGAGAGGTGATTTTTACATAAAGAAATAGCTGCTCCTTTTAAAATTACATAGCAAAGGGCAAAAAACAAAACAAGCAAACAAACAAACAAACAACAAAACACCAGTGTTTGAAAAGAAAGTCTAATTAAATTTTTTGGATTTTCTTGAAAACATATCATGGAACTTTAAATATTTTAATTGGGGAATTTTCAACAGGCAGGAATCTTAAAGTTCATCCAATTATATTATACAGATTGATACAGCAAGAGGGATGAGTAGTAGCACTTGGGATTAGAACAGTCTCCTTTACTCCTAGAACCATGACTTTTCTATGACATTAGGTTGTGAAACCAGAGTCTCAGATCTGACCAGATAGAGAGTTAAGGATTTATAGATAGAGATATAAAAGAGAGAAAGAGAATGAAATCTTGCTGGTAGCTAGTGCTACCGTATAGCTAAGATAATATAGAAGGCTAAGAATGATTTCCATAAATGCAATTATTTTTTAAAATAATTTAAAGGCGCAATGATGCCAGAACAGTTTTACATAAATATACTTTTAAAATGTTTTGCCCCCTTAACATCCAAATGATCTAAGCAAATGGATGTCCTTCCTTGACATTTCTGTTTATTGGAAGAGGCAGCATATACCTTCCATTTATTATGTCAGACTGAAATTAATTACTTTCTGAAGTGCATAATAGTGGAAGAAAAGAATACACGGGACTCTAAAGACAAACAGTTCTTTCAAACCATATTATATTTAACATCTGTCATTTCTTCCCTCAATTTTATGTGCTCTTATTTAACTAGCAGTGATTTCCCTCCTGTCTCAAGTAAGCCATTTATCCCAACACTTCCATCTCCCTGCCAGGAAGGTGATGAGAAGACATAGTCAGTGCTTAGGGCTAGACTCATGTCTTTGAACACCCTGGACAGTAAAAGAATATCATATTAATGTGAACTTGGGGAGTTTATTTGTTGGGGGCATTTTAGGGCACTGAGGTCATGAGGCTATGATAAGAAAAGAATCGGTATAATAAAGACGGGTTTCCTTATTGATCCTGAGCACACCACGTGTACTTATATCTTTGTTTATTGTTTGCCCCTGTTTCGAATCTTTCGAAACTCCTTCTGCCCATCCTTGAGTCTAAACATAAGATCCACTTTCGAAATAATTCCCTTCTGAACATGGTAGCCTATACTTGGTATTGATATAGACAGATTCAAGTGCTTGCTGTGTCTCCTTTATTATTAGGTTTAAATTTGTTGTGGATGCTAAACTAAGACCATTCATTTATTCATTATTAACTCGTTCTCTCATTCATGTCTAAATTTGTTCAATGTCCACGGTGTTCCAGGCATCGTTCTGAACAATGCTAAATCTTTATAATTTAGATAAAAGATAAATCTTTATAATTTATATCTACCACTGTAATTGATTCATAGACAGCCAATAAATACCTCTTGACTGAATGAATGATTGAATGAATAAGTAAATAAATGAGAAAGGGCATACACATAGAAATGGAGCTCACTCTGATATGAGAATAAAAAAATATTTATGAATCCAAAGCAAGTAGAAAGTCCACATCCTATGTTATTACAACATTCTTGTAGAAGGAACTTACAGCAACACATGGCACCAATGCAAGATATTTTATGAGAGAACTGAGGGACAGAAATAGTGCTTTATTTTATGAGCTCTGAAAATAGTTTCCTTTTACTAGAAGGAAATGGTGTTTTCAGTCCATGAAAATATTTGAAAAATTGCAAACCTTGCCTCCGCAAACCATCTTTGCAGTGTAGAGAAAATTAAGCACTGCCTTTCACTTTCATCTAATAAATGTGTGCCTGCAACGATGTGAATTTTTACATTTCTATGAAGTGAACTCTACTTGAAAATCACTGAGAGAGCTTTTTGTTTATAGGGATTCCCTGTTGAATTCTTTTCTAAAATAAGGAATTCTTACTGAATGTAACTTTTCCTAAATTTTACTGGTATTTCTCAAACCATAGTATTCCTATGCCAACACTACCAGTAGCAACAACACGCAAGGCAGTCATGTGAAGCACAGCAATTGGCCAGCAGTTTTGCATTTTCTCACAACCATGGTCCCATGGAAAGGCTGAGTATAACTTCTGGAGTCAGATTGCCTTGGTCTGAATCCTGGGCCCAACAGTTCCGAAATGTGATCTTGAGGAAGGTTTTTATTTTTCCTATTTGTGCTTCATTTCCAAATCTATATAAAAGGGAAAATGATTGTATCAATACCAGACAGTTAATTGCTCAGATGTAGTATTGTATGGGTCTGATGCAAACCAGTAAGTAACAGGGGATTTGAATATAAAACAGCTAACTGAAAAGTTAGAAGAACTTGATAAAGTACAAGCGGACTCTGCTGCTTAGCCCAATAGTATACATTAGAGGAGGAATTGTAATGTATTGAGCGTTAATAAATCTATAGCTGAATGACTCTGAAAGCTGTACTCTAAAATTTAGCTTTTGGTTTAGGATAATGCTAGCTACTCTCACCAAAAAATACCTCAACACAATAAGTTAATTTATTTTTCGCAAAGCAGTCCAAGGTGAGTGTTCCTTGTCAGGGATAGTTCCCTTCCATGTTGTCTGTCACACAGGGGCTCGTGTTGATGGGAACTCTGATCAGAGGTATCCAAAACCATCATGGTTGTCCCATTCCAGTGAGCTTTAATGGATAAAGATTCAGGGACATTTTCATAAGCTAGGCCTGGAAATAGTACATTTTCATTGGCTGGGCCTGGAAATAGCACTTTCACACCATCATATGGAGACACAATAATTCAAGAGAGACTGAAAAATATTGTCTAACCTTATGCCCTCAAAGAAGAGAAAATATTTAAAGTAGACTCATCTACTGTCCAAGTGAGACAGCCTATAACTTCATTCCATTGCTGTACCCATTTCAAAGTCCAGGATATCTAGAAGATGCTCAGTCCTCTCAATCAGGACCACTGCTGTGTTATTATATTTTAATTCTAAGAACTAAAAGATAGCACATGCTAGTAAAGCAGGTACATGGCAATCATAAGAAACATTCATTCTGGAAATGGATGAATAGGAAACTCATGGCAGGCTCTAGCACAGAGCAGTGGTGGAATCCTTCTGGGAAGGCATTTGAAAGATCTCTCTACACTGTCAGTGGAGGAGGTTTCATGATTAGATCTTAGTCCTGTGTTCTGGAAGAAATCTCTTGTCCATTTATCTCCATAAATTCTCCTGCCATTCTCTTAAAGAATCTTCTTTATGTATTTTCATCTACAGACACCTTTGAAGTGAACATTGGGAAGTACTGTTCTCCCAGGAGGCTATGGAGCTTTCAAAACCCAATTCTTGATCATAACACAGTTGGGAGCCTAAGGATCGTTTTATATTTAGTCTTTTTATTTGTTTAACTTTTTTGGCTAAACTCATAGTTCTTTAGCAATAGAATTACTTCAAAAAGTTATTAGGGTTCTAATCTAGTTGTGTCCAGTTTATTCCAAGTGCTAGTAAACATACCCAAGGTCTTTTTTTAAGATTTACTTCTCTATCTTGCTATATTTCTTTGCTTTCATGCCTATTTCTTTCAACATAGTAATAGCTGCCCTCTGAACAATAGGTTTTGGTAGGAAGGTGACATCCTTAATCTTACCTTTTGCAGCAGGGTTGAATTCCTTGTCTAACTGAGAAAACTTACTGCGATTTTGTGCTCAAAGCCTTTTTCAGTTTTATCTCTTATATTAAGGATTTTGAAGAAGTAGGCTTCTCCAACACTGCAAAATGTTTAATGTCTGCCTGCAAACCAGCCAATTCTTTCCTGAGCTCATTTATTTCTCATGGTGCTTTGACAGAAACATCAAGCAGCAGCCAATACAAACTAATATGCTGGCTTTTTTCTAACCTTTCCCCCTGAGCTACAAGTTTGTTAGACCCTTAGTCTTTCTCCAAAATTTTCACAGGCAACAGTTTTAACAAATATTTAACCAAAGAATTACAGAGTTCTCCAACATTTTAGCATTCTGTTTCTGTTTCTTACCTACTTGTTGCCGCCATTTGTAAGTAGTGGACTTCAATAACACAATGCTCGTTCCATTCCATCCACCATAAGTAAGAAAGAGCATGGAGACGTCCTAGAGAGATTTTCAAACCAAGGCTGGAAGGAAGCAGCACATTTCGCTTTGAATCACATCCCTTTGTCTAATACTCAGGCACATGCCCAGACCTAACTGCTTGGAGGCTAGAAGATGTAATCTAGCTCTGTGCCCAGGAAGAAGAGGAAGTGGATTTTAGTAAGCACATAGTAATCTCTGTCACAGCTTCTCATGGATTTAGTATGTACACCAAAGTTTTTTCTCTCATACAATTATACCAAACCTGGAATTTTTACTGAGGGTTCTGTCTGAAAATAGTTCAGGTAGTTGTCTATTCTGAATTGTGTAAGTAAGCATTTATCACCATTTGTGGATATAAATTTTATGTGAAAAAATGTATATTTTTAAAGTTTATTATGAGATACAAATCTGAAGAAAGCATACAGAATGAGATGTATTACACTTTAGAAGAAATTAAAATTTACTACTTTTTAACAGATCATCAAATCAGTCTTATAAAAAATATCCTTGAATCATAGTATAATAGTTGAACATGGACATTTACATCATTCTGAATTTTATGTTCAGAATAAAAATGTTCTAAGAAATACTCGGTTTATATTAATAGACTTGAAAGTTTCTGAGTGGAATAGGAAACTTCCAAAAACATTACACTACAATCAAGGTATACAGAGAAAAGAACAAATGCAAGATCACAGTAGATTCTAAGAGTTCAAAGACCATGTCTGTCTTTACCTCTGACATGCATTCTTTACCTCTCCAGCAGTAGCAGAGGGCTGGGCAAACAGGTGGTGTGCAATACATATATTTGATGAACCAGTGAGTAAAAGAATGATGCATGCATCAAACAGCTACTAAAATCTACTAATAGCTACTAAAAATAATAACTACGAAAAATGTTATGGGATCTCAAATTTTCCCAGCAAAATTGCTAAGTTATATGAAAATTTATGGCAAATATATGGAAAAAATATTCAAAGGATACATATCAATAAGATGTCACAGTATAGTTTGATTTTTATATTTGAAGTTTGCTGACTACTAAACCATTATTGGAAGTATTTGAAAGGTATTTGAAGAATTGGATAATATAACTGTGGTAGTGATACTTAAAATGAAATGGGAAATATGACCAAAGAGGAAACTATGCTATTAACACAGTCTATGTTTAAGATTATCATGAGGGGATAAGTTTATACATAGGTAAAATATTAATATTTAAATCATAGCAATCAAGTTATATTTCAACTAGCAAGAATTTGTTAGGTTAAATTTCTCTAAGGCAAAGTTTGATGGTTCTTAGGATTAATGAGTACAACGAGAGTAAATATAACATTGCTCTCAAAAATAATTTGATAGCTGACATCATGCAGTCTCATTTTTTTCAAATTGTTGTGGCTTTGTATATTAATAGAGAAAAATCAAATAAAAACCAGGGTAATTAGATAAGCGTTGTTGGGAGTGAATGAATCAATAAAGTTAGTGTTTCACAGATGAGCTAAAGAAAAAAATGCAAATATTTTTCTGAGTCTTCTCCATTATTTTGAAGGTAGTTGCTATTGAAAACATTACTAAAAAGAGGAAAAACATAAAGGGATTACAGTAGGCTGAAACAATATTTACGGAGTAAAATTATCAGAAATATTTCTACTATCACTAACACTTGATGGTTTTATATTAGCAAAGTATTTCTAACAAGAAAATATTTCTAGCAAACGATTATCAGCCACATGCCAGGCACTATATGCTTGGTACTAGGGCTAAATCAGTGAGCCAGACAGACAGGACCTAATCTCCGGATGCTCAAATTATAATGAAATTTTCCTCTTGTCTATGAAATTGAACTTCTCTCCATGCTGAAGAACAATAATCAGAAAGTCTGAATCCTCCTCACTTTGACTTTCCTTACCTTTAGGTATAACTGTGCATCTGAACACATGTTCTTAATCTATTTAGATACATGTGCCCTCACTTCTAAATCATATAACGTATAATAGAATTATTTTCCTTTGATTTTATAAATGGTCTTTTTGAAAGTGTGAGTCAATGGAATAGTAGCAATTAAAACCTGAAGGAAAAAAGCAAGAATGTGGAGGTGATATCTGATGAGACTGTAAGTGAAGAGCTTACTAAGATTAAACATGCACATGATTTTTTACAAATAGCAAAACAATTTCATTGGCAAGGAAAAGGATCCCTCAACAGAACTTACTAACAGTGTTGGGATAACTTTCAAAAGAGGAAAGGAATGCAGTGACAGCTAAATTGTATTGCACTGTGATGCAGAAAAACAGTGAGAGAATTTCTGTTGGAAATCATCAAAGACAGACCTAGGAGAAATTGAGACAGTCTGTCTCATAGACATAACTATAGAGATAAAGTGGATGATCTAATGACCCTTTTCTTTATCCAATTTTGTTGTTTCTCCATTACAGTGAAACAAGGATTGTAGAAATCCAGGCTCACACTGTGCACTGTTTGAAGAATGAGGTATACAGCTGTTGATAAGAGCTATATCTGTGTCAGAAGGAGTAGAAATCTTGACATCACTCCACGGGTTTAATTTTTAAATGAATATAAATGGCTTTAAGTACTTTCTGTTGTTCTGTTTGTGTGAGCCATAGGTCTTCCTATATTGCACTGTAAATTAACAGTGTCACTAGCACTGGACTCATTGTGATGGATGGTATACCTTTCTCAAACCTCAATTGTCTCATTATCCAAGTTCTACTGGGTCATTAAGCAAACATAAGAAATGTGGATACTTGCTCTCTCCAGAATAAAATTACTCACTTGGGACTCGGCTCCAGAATGACTCAGTAACTAGAACCCTTTGCAAAACTGATAGATAGAGAGATAGATAGATAGGTAAGTAGATAATAGATATATAAATATAGTAGATTATCTATCGCATTAATTTCACATTATATATGTATCAGTGCTTTGATTTTATAGCATGAGCTATATGGCTAAGCACATAAAATACCTCCTCTTTTTTTTCCCTAGTTCTAAAGCCTTCTGATTTTGTATACAGTGTTGGAATGCTAGCTAATGTCCTTTAGTTTATTGAGGACTTGTGTTTCTATTTAAAATTCTCTTCCTAATGTTAATTGTTAACTTTAATAAGAGGTTCCCTCTTACTGATAGAATATTTCAGAGAAAATTGGGAAGTTTTGAATTGTAAACATTCTGCATTTTTCACAAGGCTGCAAGTCTTATCTAAAAAAAGAAAACACAAAGAAAGCAAAAGTAATGCACTTGTCCCTTTTTCTTTTTCTTCTGTGGCCGTGAGACTTGGTCTTTCATCTTCAGTCATTCATGTACTTTTGTGTCCTTAAATGAAGATTAATGCCTGAGAAGTGAGAATTGAACAGTTCATATTATATTTAGATAATTTTTTATAACTTTTACTTTTTTGGAAGAAATAAAGGGTGTTTTGTACATTTTAATACATTCTGATTCTTGCTGATAGTGTCATGAAATTGAGGGTAAGAAAATGCTGTAGTGTCCATTTGGAAGCAGAGGAAATTCCACTAATTTTATGTAAAGCAAAGCACAATTTTGTGCTACTGAAACCTTTAAATAAATAATCCAGTCACTGTTATGTATCACAGGGGAGGGACTAATCTTTTAAAACTCACAGGAACTTTTCCATTTTCCAATCTCTTTGATCACTGGCATTACTTGGAAGTTGGAGAGACTCCTTTGAGCCCTGACAGTCAGTGAATAAATCGATCTATCAATACATATTTACTGAGCACTCTCTTTGTGTATGATACTAAGACAGGTGTTTTGAGAGACAGAAATATAAGACATGATAGGTACTTAAAATAAGTTTAATATCTAGTTAGAAAAGAGAGCCTAATAAACTAAAATGTAACATTAATGCCAAGTTAATAGTGATAGCATATAAATAATATTTTAGTATAACAGTATGAGTTATGTGCTTTCAAAGTGATTCTTTGCCAATTTTTATGCTTTCTTTACTCATTTCTGTTGAACTGCTAATTTGAAATATGATGGGAGGGATAGATGTCACTCTTTTTCTAGGATAAATGGAGTCAAAGGTCTACATTTTACACACTTGTTTCCACCTATATTAGCCTGCAGGGTACCAAAGTTATCAAATTTATAGAATTGGGTCCTTGATAGTCATGACACTCAGAAAACTTAAGGTCTGTGTACACACAAACTGAAAGTTTAAAACTTTTGAGATTATTTGACCCTAAAAAGAAAGATGAGTTATTGTTCACCTACCTTAGTACTTGTACAAGGTATCTCTGTTCTGTAGTTACTGAGCTACCACATTTTTTAAGAGTCAAGGTTATGCAAGAACATGTCTTCTCTGAGACTCCAGTTTGTATTGTGATACATGAGATTTAATTGGAGGTCCTTGTGTATTCAATGAAACCAGTGTCCTCTTTCAGTCCCTATGGATAGATCTATGAAAAGAATGTCAGCAACATGCTATAAATTTTAAACCTCTTTATTTACTTTATACGTAGGAACATTGCTAGTATAAGCTCTTGTTTCTGGTTAACTTGTAGATGTACTGTATCACCAAACTGGCTGCAAAAGAATTCTATAAAATAAGCTTTGATGGATTAGAGTGGAAAGGTATTGAGGAGACTTCATGAAATAAAAGTCCTAGTTTCCTCTGAGACGTGCCTTTGTGTTGGTGGTTCTGAGATTTTCTACTAAGTCAGATGACAAGGAAATCATAGTTCTGTATACAGTATAAAAGAAAAAAAAAACAAGAAACTTTAAATGGAAATATCCTCTGAAGGACTGATCTAGTAGTTTTATGTAATCAAAATTTCTACCCTATGAGAAAATCAGTAAGTTTTTTAATTAGACCAGGATAACAGGTTAACTTTGCTTTTTTCTTACTTTGGTCAAGAAGTAGCTGAGGCACAAAAATACTATACAAGCTGTTTGGGGTGTCACAGTTACTCACAATGAGAATATACTGTAAAAGTTGAGGTCTTCTTGCACCTGTGGGGCTTCTCTTCCCACCCTGACCAAGGTCAGGATCCTTTTGATTCCTCCTGTCTATTCCTATCACAGTCATCACTGAAACCTGCATATTTTATGTCGTAAATTTCATTTCATCTCCTCTTGCAAACAAACTTTGCACATGCTTTTTATTTTGAATGAGTGGATGGTTTCTTTTCAGATCAATCTTTCTGGTGGTATTAAAGGGTCACCTCACACCAGTCAGAATGGCCATCATCAAAAAATCTACAAACAATGAATGCTGAAGAGGGTGTGGAGAAAAGGGAACCCTCTTGCACTGTTGGTGGGAATGTAAATTGATACAGCCACTATGGAGAACAGTATGGAGGTTCCTTAAAAAACTAAAAATAGAATTACCATATGACCCAGCGATCCCACTACTGGGCATATGCCCTGAGAAAACCATAATTCAAAAAGAGTCATGTACCACAATGTTCATTGCAGCTCTATTTACAATAGCCAGGACATGGAAGCAACCTAAGTGTCCATCGACAGATGAATGGATAAAGAAGATGTGGCACATATATACAATGCAATATTACTGAGCCATAAAAAGAAGCGAAATTGAGTTATTTGTAGTGAGGTGGATGGACCTAGAGTCTGTCATACAGAGTGAAGTAAGTCAGAAAGAGAAAAACAAATACCGTATGCTAACACATATATATGGAATCTAAAAAAATGGTCATGAAGAACCTAGGGGCTAGATGGCAATAAAGATGCAGACCTACTAGAGAATGGACTTGAGGACACAGGGAGGGGGAAGGGTAAGCTGGGACGAAGTGAGAGGGTGGCATGGACATATATGCACTACCCAATGTAAAATAGATAGCTATGGGAAGCAGCCGCATAGCACAGGGAGATCAGCTTGGTGCTTTGTGACCACCTAGAGGGGTGGGATGGGGAGGGTGGGAGGGAGACACAAGAGGGAGTGTATATGGGCATATATGTATATGTATAGCTAATTCACTTTGTTATACAGCAGAAACTAACACAACATTGTAAAGCAGTTATACTCCAATAAAGATGTTAAAAAATATTAAATAAAATAGGTATCTGGGCATTACCATATGATTTGTTTTCTATATAAAAACAGTACTTTCTATTATTCTATTTTTTTTGTTTTATCTCCAGTCTTTCACATTAGAGTGAGAGCATATAGCAATAAATATGTTAGGTGAAAAAATTTAATGAATACATTAAATTTAAAATTCTAAGTTGCTTTTGGCATGTTTTTTAATCAAAACCGTTTTAGTCGAATGTCTTAGATTTCTAAGATATCTTGTGTATTTTTGTGTGGTTCTAGTGTAAGAACACTTTCTGTATAGAATGAGTTAGAAATGTACTGTAGTTGGTGAGGATGAGAAGGGGATTTTATAAGCATGGAGTCAAACTGGAGGCGTTTGAAGTAATCTTAGCAAGAAAACACTGGAATGTATTTGTGAATAAAGCTATTGGTGTTTGCTACTGGATTAAATGTGACAGTGAAGGAATGAGCGGAATCAGAGATGACTTCCAAATTTTTGGTCTAAGCAAATTCATGGATGATCTTAACATTTGTGAGAGAGTCCTTATGGATTAGTAAAGTGATGAAGATTCCTAAGCCTGTTAAATTTGAGATTATAAATAAGAATGTAATTTTGAGAATTACCAACTTATTCAAGGATCAGGATATCTCCTAGGCAGAGAGGAGAGATAGAAAAAAGAAAGAAGCTGAAGATGTCCTAGGTCACTCCAATATTTGAACATCAGGAATAGAAGGGGGAGGCAGCAAAAGACATGAAATAAAATATTTAAGTTGCATTATTTTAGATCATTTGTACTCTTACCTGAACATGAAGCACTTTTTTCTCAGCATCTTGGGGCTATAAAAGAGAAGATCAAGAAGACATGCGAACGCTTTGTCAACACAGATAGCTTTCTATTTCTTCTACAATGTACCAAAGAGTGTATGGCTAGTGTAATGCAGCACCTATGGCTGCTCTCACCCGCTCCTACACTTTTTAGCTTGTACCCAAGTCTGTTTGACCCCCACTGAACCTTTAATTTGTAATATCTGATATATTACCTGCTTAGATTTCATATAGTGTAAAAGATACCAGGCATTTTTTTCTCTTGTCCTTAAGTGATGGCCAACACGGAATGCTGAAGACAAATGCTTTAAATACCGCTCATTTATTTCCATGAATGGCTTCCTGGGAGGCATCAGTACAAAACTAACTTCCACAGTCAATATAAGAAGAGGACTGAGCAAAAAATTGGGTGTCCTTGGTCTTTTGTGGGGTATAGCATTCTTGGAGAAAGCTATTTTCTCTCCTACCTGAATCCAAAATAGTAAGTTCCAAGAAAATCACTTCCAAAGGTTGGGGGTACCCAAAATAAGGAGACTGACAACTTTTTTCTAGTTGGAATTTTTCTTAGTGAACTTCCTGATATGGAATTTTACCTTGTGCCTCTCTGAGCAGGCGAAAAGAGAAATGGGAAAGAAACAAGCATGTTAACGATTCCAATTTTTTTTTCATGGCAAGGATATATGAGTTTCCTATGGAACAGTTGGGCACTATGGCATTTCTGCTTGATAAGGCATTGGTTGGCTTTCCATTCTGGTATGGATTGTATTCCTCTCTTCTGCTTAAGCCCAGTTCCATTGTTAAGCCTTGGTTTTCACGTCTTTCAACTCCCTTTGTAACCATAAAAGATAATCTATCCCAAAGTGTTTTACTTTTAGTGCCCACATGTTCAGCACTACACTTCTCCAACTAATTATACCCATGACACCCTGAGGTCAAAACTGTGTAGATAGGGAAGTGTGTGTTCTCAGTAAACATGAAACAGATCTTTGGACCTTGGACTCCAAGTCATCTTAGGCAAGAGAAGAAAGGGTGAGTCTGGGGGAAAGAGCTGATGATGACACAGTTTTCTGCTTGGTTATAACTAACATCCCAAGTAGACCCAGACATCAGTGAAGTCAGCTTTTTCTGCAGCAATTTTCCCATCCACTAGGAACAATTTTATATTTATTCATAGCAAATAGCTAAAAGCACATTATTAGAAAACTTTCACTTACATAAAGTAAAAGACAAGTTTTTTTAATTGATTCTTTTTGGAGAGAAAAGTGTGCAAAATAGAAATTCATTTCTTTAGAAAAGTGAGCACTAAATTCTTTTATTTTATTTTGAGTTGCCAAATTTTATTTTTTTCAAGGAAAAACATTCAATGATATCATCTTACCGTTATTTAATTGAAAAGTAAACATCAATATTATTAATGGACGTAGACATACATTCTCTCAATGCATAACCTTACTTCTAATTTTTAAAATTAATTATTTTTAAATTTTTCTTTCAGTTTTATTAAGATACAATTGACATACAGCACTGTATATGTTTAAGGTGTGCAGCATAATGATTTGATTTACGTAAATCATGAAATGATTGCCACAGTAAGTTTTGTTGAACATCTATCTTCTCATATAGATACAAAATAAAAGAAAAAGGAAAAAAAATTTTTCCTTGTTATTAGAACTCTTAGGATTTGACTCTCTTAACAACTTTCATACATAACATACAGCAGTGTCAATTATATTATGTTGTACTTATTTATCTAATAAACTGAAATTTGTACCTTTTGACCATCTTCCTCCAATTCCCATTCCCCCCACCCAACCCCACTGGTAACCATAAATCTGATCTCTTTTTCTATGAGTTTGTTTGTTTTGAAGTATAATTGACCTACAACATTATGTTACTTCCTGGTACACAGCATAATGATTCAGTGTTTCTATACATTACAAAATGGTCACCATGGTAAGTCTGGTTACCATCTGTCACCACACAAAAATATATTACTTTGTATTATGTACAGTATTAAGCATCTCTAATTTCACAGAATGTTCTAGCTTTCCTTATGATTAAAAAAACCCAGCTGTCTATTTATTTGTTTATTTAGGCTGTGCTGGGTCTTAGTAGTGGCATGTGGGATCTTGGTTGTCGCATGTTTTTAGTTGCAGTATGCAAGATCTTTAGTTGCGGCATGTGGGCTCTTAGCGGCATGTGATTTTGTAGTTGCGGCATGCATGTGGGATCTAGTTCCCCAACCAGGGATAGAACCTGGGCATCCTGCATTGGCAGCGTGGATTCTTACCCACTGGACCACCAGGGAAGTCTCACAGCTGTCAATTTGGAAAGCTATAAAGTTAAGCTGTAGGACTTCTATGTAAGATTTTCAGGGTAGGCATCTGGCTAAATTTTAGGTAGAGGAGTGTAATGGGGCAATTAAGAACTTACCTAGAGACTTTATTTGTGCCATATGCCCACTTTTCTCCCTTCCAGAGGATTTGTGTGTTTGAAGATGGAGGAAGATGGTGGTATGCTACAATCTCCTAAAGCCATGTCTTGGGGCTGCCATGATTTAATTCAAACTAATACACTCTCCACATCCTTAACTTTATGTCCCTCTGGAATCCATTTTGCCTGCATCTAGAAATATATATGACTACATCATGTTAATATCATTTTTCAGAGTCACACTTTGGGGTGGGCCCAAATCACTGAGGAAAAGAACATTGAATTCCACAGTAAATATTTGACCTTCATAAAGAAAAGTTTATTTCAAAAAATAAATTATTTCTGGTTTGGAAGTGATTACATTTTTCGCTGTATGTACTTACTTTCAATTCTAAAAATATTTGTTTGAAGATGTCTGAGTAAGGTTGAAACAATTTTTTATGAGCTCAAATCAAATCTCTTTTCCATGCTTCCTTAATTCAAAAGCAGCAGATAAACTTTTTTTAAGATTAAAAGAAAATTTCTTTTATGTTAAGACGAAAACGAAGTTTTACCTGCTATAAACATTACACAGGCATCTTCAAAGCATGTGAAAAGAACTATTCAGGTAGAATGACTTATTGACCTTTAACTTTATTATTATCTCTATTATTTCACACACACGCACACGCACACGCACGCACTAAAAGATCCCTTTCTGTGAAGCATAGACAATGCTTTATTTAAGGCCATAAATTTTATTATGTCAATTATTCAATTTGGCCTAAGTTCTGTTGACCTTAAAAAACAAAAGAGCCAGTGATTTTACCAGCAAAATGAGTTTATTCTGGAATAGCAGAGGAATTGCAATTCAGGACGTGCAAACTGTGGCGAGCCAAAGGCAACCCTGAGTGGTATGGTGTTTCCTCGTTCACTGCTGGTGGTGGGTAGCTTGCTGTTGATGAGTCAGAAGGAAATCTTTCTTCCTGCTGAAGTCTGTAGGCTGTAGTGAGTGATATGGTTGTGAGAACACCCCGTTTGGGGCTTCCCAATTCCATTTTAAATGAAGCTTTCCTTATTTTCACATTTCCAAATGCCATTTTCTAAAATTACAAGTCTCAGTGTGTGAAGGTGGATTGAGAAGAAAAGATAACTCAGTATCAGTGTAGAATTACAGTCTAAACTGAAGCTTATGTGTATTGGTTAATCATAGAAGTAGAATGGAGGGAGATGGGCGTCATGCCAAAGTTTTTCTAATTAAACCTTTTGTCAGGGAGAATTGTTCACCACAATTATTTTTAGATTGTTGGAGGCAAGTTTTAAATCTCAAGACAGATTTCCTAATCACAAGCTTAAAGAGACAAAGTAGGAAAATTTTGCCTACCAGTCACTTTTAAAATTTCTTTTTGAATCAGATTATTAAGATTTCTCCAGCATCTTAAACATCTTTTTCATTGCTTAACTAGTTCCCATCAGGCTGAACTTTAAATGATTCTCTGTACTCTTTCTTCTCTGAATGGTTCTTGGCTCTTTCTACAATGGTTTTCCTTCAACTTGAACTTTTTTCAAAATTATATGAAATAGTTTAAAAATGATCTCATTATATTTGAGAACACATTGTGTTTGGCTATCCACTTTATCATGCAAATACTGAAACATTTATTTCCAGGGATTTCTTTTAGCAAATTAATTGAAACTTGACTCTATCTCTCCCTGCCCCCATTCTACTGTATGTTTTCATTTTCTTCTTTAAACAGATTGATAATTCCATCTCTGTGACTTGAGAGGGAGCTCATTCTGGGAAGATAGGCACTGCATTTTCCATGACCCTTTCCCACAGTCTAGGAAGACATTTATTTACCAGGTGACAAGTCAGTATACTTTCATTTTTTATGCATTTATTTTGCAATTATTATTACCTACAATGTTTTCACATTGGAACGTCTAAAAATTATCTGACCAAATTTTCTCATAAATAAAGTATATGTGTTAAGGATATTTTGAGGCTTTAGTAACTCATGTTATTTACTGGAAGCCAAGAGATTCATAGTTTTCTGATGGTAACTAATTAAGCTAAATGTAGACTTCTATTTCTTCCTTAGGAATTAGGGACTACCCTTAGGCTTACTTACATTATTAAACAATCAAATATTTGAGGAACATGTGCCTGGTTCTGCAGTGTACTCAGAAGCACTTAAGGAATTTGTCTTTGCTTTCAGTGAGCTTATGTTGCAAAGACATAACACCAGGAAACAGCGCGTCACAGAGCTAAGATTACAAGACTCAGAGCTGTGGTATGCTGGTAAATGTTTAACAACTGGCTCCTGGTGGCAGTGTTTGCTGAACTGTTGGTGTCAGTACTCCATACCTCGGCCTTTGCAAGTTCATTCTTAGTTTTTCATTGTTCTGTTTTTTTCCAAAACACTATTGAATTACTGCAGTGATTAATAATGTGAGTATATAATTTTTTTATTGACTCAGACTGCTGCCCCTTTAGACTTGCTGAGCTACACATGTTCAAATGTTCAAAGCATGTATTTCTTTCTTTTTTTTTTAATATAAAAAGCCATAGTTTCATGATGAAAAGAATAAAGGTCAGTACCTAACATTTACATTCCTGGTTACATACACACCTGTGGGTGTCTCAGCATCACATCCCCTCCTGGGTCCAGCCGCGTCAGCTTTCCTATGCAGGACAGCAGCTGCCCCAGTGAGACTCCGACGGACCGCAGCCTCACGCTGCTCCCCCCACCGTCTGCCTTTGTCCCCACTCTCAGCCACCTTGGGGTCATTTACCGTTGCTTCAGCTTTCAAAAGATGTCTCATCACCTTCCGTATCTGCTTGTCAAAATCTGCTCCATGTCTTAGAAAGACCCCGAGTCCCCACCCAAAGTGCTGCCTTAGAACCCCCCTGGCTCTCTGTGCCTCTCTTCTTTGGTCTTTGGTTGTGATTGTTTCCGTGCTTCTAAAAAAGAAAAGAAAAAAAAAAATCCCTGTTCACTGTGGTTCTCAGGCTCTGCCTTGTCACCACCAGCACTCGGGGCTGCATCTCTGTCTCCGTTACTAGTCTGACTGCTCAGGGCTCCACACGGGACTCTGCCGGCTTCTCTTACCACCTCCCTCCTGGATGGACACGCCAGTTCTCACAATTCTACAGTAAAGATCCTTCTCAGCTGTCGGGTTTCTCTGGGATGTATTCCTAGGAGTGTCCTTCCTGGGTCACAGAGCGTGTGCATCTTCACTGACTGGGTGTTTGCACACTGGTTCCCAGGGGGCTGCCCTCGGCTCGCGCTCTGGGTCCTGGCTGGTCCCCAGCACCGCCTCGCCAGTCCCTCTCACGACGCGTCTCCCTGGTCCTTCGGTGCATCTCCCGCGTGCCCGCCAGCTCGAGCATCTTCTCGTCTCTTCCTGCCCTGTGGGCTTCCTCTTCTGGGCATTGCCTGTGCATAAGCTTTCCCCATTCGGGGTCGTTTTGCTTTCATAGAGCCGTGTAGAATTTCTTTACATTGTCCTCAAAGCATGTATTTCTTTATCTTCTTTTTGTCATAGATTTCCCCACCAAAGCCCTCATTGTTGCCTAATCTTCTGAAATCAGTTAGTGCCAGTTTTTAGTTGGTTCACTATTTCCAGTATCTATAAACAGTTTGAGTTGTGAATTTAGAATTAATTAGCCTCTTACCCTCTCTGATCATTGATCAGCCAGGTTAAGGAAGTAGATGAGGTAACAGCTTCTCTGGAAGCCAGAAGAAAGAGGAGGAGACATCAACTTACAGGTATATGCGTAGCAAATGGTTTCATGGCTGGAAGCACAAGCTCTGGAGCCAAACTGCCTAGGTTCAAATCTTAGCCCTGGCACCTGCTAGCTTTGTGACCTTGGAGAAGTCCTTTAACTTAAAAAGTCCCTCATTTTCCTCTTATGGATAATAAAGATGATAATAGTAATCACTCAGAGGTTTGGTGCACGGAACATTTACAAGTACTAAATAAATGTTAATAATTATTTCTGTTCTTATTTTTCTATTTGTGTATTACCTGTGTAAGCACCTTGAATGCATCCTGAGGCACTGTGAGAGTGTGATGTCTATGTCTTTTAAAGGCTCTTTTCATACCTGCTTTTCCCTGCCTGAATTCTGCCTTCCTATCTATTCATCCCCTTATAGACTTTTCACTCAGTTTCCTAGGCTCTAATTTTTTTCTCTCCACACTTTCTTTTTAATCTCCCTCCTCGGCTTCATATTGAAGCAGCAGTGTGTTTCCAAATTGTGCAGTGCCTTATCCCTGGACCACTCCTTAGACCTAGGCATTGATTAGTCTATAAGAAGAAGATTGGAAATTTTTCTCTTGCACCTTTATCTTTGGACAGATTTTTAGACTCTCTTTATATCATTAGTTAACGTGGTCCTAGGCTAAGTACTTTGACATATGTACGTGCAGATAATTACTGTTTCTTTTAGGATTGCCTCAGGCAATTGATTCATCTCACTTTTGTGATTTGTGCCATCTTTCCTGATATCTTTTCTCTGTCTATTCTGTTCTGGCTCTCAAAGAGAAACCTAAATTAACTGCATATACACTAAAAGTATGTAAAACAGTCACTATAGAAATTTGCATTTAAATTCTAGGCTTCTAACCAAATGACTCTCACAAATTTTAGTTCTTTCCACAAAATCCTCACAGCCTACACTTTACCCTGTGATGGTTAATTTTATATGCCAGCTTGGCTAGACTATGGTGCCTAAACATCAGTTGACATTAAGTAAAAGAGATTACTTTCAAGAACATGAACGGGCCTCATCCAATGATGTTGTTGAAGACCTTAAGAGCAAAAACTGAGGTTTTCCAGAGGAGATGGAATTCTTCCTCAAGATTGTAACATAGAAAACCTGCATAAATTGCCAGCCTGCCAACCTGCTCTACAGATTTGGGACTCCAGACTGCAATGTTAACTCTTGCTTGACTTTCCAGCCCACTGGCCTACCTTACAGATTTTCATTTTGCCAGTCCCTACAATTGCTTGAGCCAATTCCTTAAAATAAATTCATCTTTCTCTCTCTTTCCCCATCTCTTCCTCCCTCCCTCCCTTCACCCTCCTTCTTTCTTAATATATCTCACTAGTTCTCTTTCTCTGGAAAACCATGATACAGATTTGGGTACTAGGAAGAAGAATGCTGCAGTTACAAATACCTAGAAATGTCAAGTGGTTTTAGAATTGGGTGATGGGTAGAAGCTAGAAGAATTTTGAGGCACATGATAGGAAAAGCCTAAACAACCCTGTGTGTAGTAAATGGAGAGTGAGTCCTCCTTGTGGGGTCTAAGGAGCACTCCAGTGTGGTCACAGAAATCACACTTTGAAGGGCACATAAAATTAAAGGAGTTATTATATTCATAGGTCCAGGAAGAGGAAGGCATGAGACACCATGCAGGGGGCCATATGGAAGAAGTGCCAAGGGAGTGAACTCAGCCAAGGATGTGGGGAGCCGAGAGAAAGAGTGAGGACCCATGGGCAAATGCGTTTCCTGGGGATCAGGGTGGAGTACACAAGCAAAAGATGTGAGAGAATTTCATTGGTGTGTTTAAATGTTACTAGGTTGCAGTCAGGGGAGGGCAAGAAGGGGAACTTGTGGCAGGGACCAGCCTGATCACACTGGTGCACCTGGTCACCTGAGCAGCTTGCTCCCAGCCCATCTGTGGGAATGCTGAGGCATCAGGAAAATATACAGTTTTGAAGATTGGCAAAACACCCTGTAAAAGACTTGAAGGGACAGCTGGTAGAAATATAGATGTTAGAGGAAATGCTGCTGAGAGCTCAGAAAACAATGAGAAGAGACAGTGAGGATGCCATGTGATGGTCGAGGCAGAGATTGGACTGATACATCTACAGGCCAAGGAACACAAAGACTGCCAGATGTCACCAGAAGCTAGGAGAGAGGCAAGGAACAGATTCTCCTCAGAGCCCTCAAAAGGAATCAGCTCTACTGACAGCTTGATTTTGGACTTTTAGCCTCCAGAACTGTGAGAGAATAAATTTCTCTTGTTTTAAGCCACCCAGTTTATGGTACTTTATTATAGCAGCTCTAGGACACTAATACATACTTCTTCCCACTTCCAGAGGATAAAAGAATTCTACAATAATGCAGAATTATTAAAAGCCTTACTAGGATATCTCAGCAAACATGTTGCTATCATGCAATATGAATCTCCTATTATTTACTTCAGAACAGAATAACATGATCTTATACTCATGATTTTATATTCTAAAACCTAAAAATGATATCATTATACTTAATTTGAGAGTAAATTATAATTCATTTAAACAGCCCAAATTCACAGACAGCACATCCATAATGAAATATGATCATATAATAAAATTTAGAGGGCTGGGAGGATTACGTATATCTTTGCCTCAGTGACAGGGCTAAGAATAACTTCTTCTGCAACCTAATTGCATAAGTGTCTTAAAGCCTAGTTAGAAAATTTTGGAAAAATATTCTTGATACCAATTTACATCTATAGGAGATTGATAGACACACAAGCTTTTATAATAATGAGGCTACTGTAACAGTAATTCATAATTTTAAAAAGTCAAAATGATATCAATGGTAGGATATAACTCAAGATAACACTGGTGACTGACTGGAAAGAAAGTAATCTTCCCCCAGATTGTAGAAATTCTAAGTATATGTTTGGGTGTGCCGAGTAGGATTTCTCTATCTTATCCAAATGCTAAAAGGAGGTAGGTCCTCTTAGAATACTGAACTGGGAATATCAATAAAAGCTATTAATATAGTTATGCTTATTTATGAGTAGTAATATTTCTTAAATTTTGATAATTTACTTAAAGGATTTCTGGTAGCAACCTTTAATCAGATGTAAAAATCAAAGTCATGAGATAGAATATTATTCACCCCTATTGAAGAATTTGCTAGCTTCAGGCCTATGAAGAAATCCCCGGTGGCATAAAGCCTACTACTGGAAACCTTCTAAAGTGAAAAGTCCAGTTTCCACATTTTGCTTCAGAGATCATGCATGAAGATAGTAGTACCTGGCCTCCCTGTCTCATCCAATACTCCTGTAAGGAGAGGGTCAGATATTATTCAGGAGCACTTGGAAAATTACTGATGGAGATTGTGGAAACTCTTTTCCTGGGATGTTTTTAGATGTTATCAATGTCTCTGGTTACTTTGGTTGTATTGACAATGGGGATTCCTCAGTATCATTGAAGGAGCCTGAGAGTATAAATCCTGTCTTTGCTACTTAATGGCTATATAACTTTAGGCAAGTGATATGATAAAATGATAGTAGTAAAATTTACAGTTTATTGAGCACGTGTTGTGTAGCAGATGAGGCTCTATGTGCTTTATTCATAACTCTACTCTTCACAGTAATCTTCTGAGGAAGGCATCCTTACTCTATATGTGGGGAAGTTGAGGCCCAGGAAGTGTGAGTGAGTTGTCCTACTAAGTGATAGCCAAGGCAAGTAAATGGGGATGTTGCTTACCCCCCAGACAAGGTGGAGGAGGCAGACTGGAACTGCCCAGGACTTTGGCCAGTTTTCCATGACTGGCCCAGCTTGTGCCGTACTCGAGATAAGGACTTGCTCAGGCCCCTATTGCTCCACTGTGGGTGGAGGCTGTCATGGCCAAGGAGAGGGTGCAGTTGTGAGGGATTAAGCCAGCTTGGATCTGGTGTGGCATCTGAAAGGGACAGGGGAAGCTAGAGCCACAGGGGTGGCAGATCTGGAGGGGTATTGGAGCTCTGACTGGTGCTAGGACAACCCCAGCATGTGAACCAGACCATGCAGAGCGCCCACTCTGGCCCCTCTTGCTCCACAGCACAGCTCCCCCTTAGGGCAAAGGCTGCTGCTGCTGAGGAGAATGTACAGTTGTGGGGACGCAAATGGCTCAGGCCTGGCATAATCGATGAACAGGGCGAGGGCAGCCGGTACTGGCGCTTGTGGATGTGGCAGATTGGGAGCAGTTCAGACCTCTAACTGGCTCCAGGACCATGCCAGCCCGTGCCCCAACCCATGCCAAGCTTCCATTCTTGCCCTTCTTCCTCCAGCCCTGTTCCCTTTGGGGGTAAAAGTGCCAATGCGGGGAGAAGGGAGAGCACACACCTAGAACAGAACCAGCTCAAAGCCAACACTCAGGGCTTCAGCTCCAGCAACTTGGGACCTACTCTCCACCCCCAATAGGGTGATGTTGGCCACTGAGCAGAGAAGAAGCCCCAGCTCACACCTGGCTCTGGCTCTAGCCCCACCTCCTACCAAGGGGATAGCTGCCAGCACACCCTGGGGGAAGACGTGACTTGTGCTCATTTCAGATGCAGTTCTTTCTACAAAGCCACTGGACACATGCAGACTCTAGGGGAAAACCTGCAACCTAGGATACTCTAGGTTATCATTTAGGACAAATAAAGATTTTCTCAGATGAGCAAAGACTAAAAGGATTCAGCAATACGAAACCTACCTTAAAGAAATATTAAAGGATATTATCTAAATAAAAAAGAAGCAAGAATCTATAAGAAAGGGAAAATCACAGTAGGAAAGGCAAATATATAAAAGGCTCAAAGAGCACTTAAATAAGCCAGTACATAGATTAAAAAAATCAAAAAATTTGTAAAAGTGATTATGATTAACAGCAAAAGAATAAATGTGAAGATGAAAGCGCACATTAAAATCACAAAATGTGGGGGAGGGGAGTATAAAAATGTAGATCTTTTAGAATATGTTTGAACTTGTTTGACTATCAGTATAAAGCAAGTAGATATAGTTATGGACCAACATATTTGAACTCCATGGTACCTGCAAATCAAAAATATACAGTAGATTCACAAAAACCAGAAAGAAACGAATTCAGCATAATACAAGAGAAAATCATTAAACCTCAAAAGAAAAAACAAAAGGAAGAACAAAGAAGAACTACAAAGACAGTTGGAAAATAAGAAGTAAAATGGCAAGAAGTACATGCACGTCAATAATTAGTTTAAATGTCAATGGACTTAGTGCTCTGATAAAAAGACAAAGATTGGCAGATTGGACAAGAACACAAGAACCTACAATATGCTGCCTACAAGAGACTCTCTTTAGGGTTAAACACACAAACACATACTGAAAGTGAGGAGATGGAAAAAGATATTTCATGCAACTGGAAATGACAAAGTAGGGGTAGCAATACTCATATCAGACAAAATAGACTTTAAAACCAAGGCCATAAAGAAAGAAAAGAAAAAGAAAGACATTATATAATGATAAAGGGATCAATACAAGAAGAGGATATTACACTCATTAACATAAATGCACCCAGTATAGGAGCACTTAAATACATAAAACAAATACAAAGAGACATAGACTCTAGAAGAGCCTCTAAACTCCTAGAAGAGAACATAAACAAAACATTTTCAGACATAAATTATAGTGATATTTTCTTAGATCAGTCTTCCAAGGCAAAAGGAAAAAAAAGAGCAGAAATAAACAAATGGTACCTAATCAAATCTTTTGCACAGCAAAGGAAATCATCTACAAAACAAAAAGGCAACCTCCAGAATGCAAGAAAATATTTGCAAATGATGCGACTGACAAGGGGTTAATATCCAAAATATACCAGCAGCTCATACAATGCAATATCAAAAAAACAAACAACTCAGTCAAAAAATGGGCAGAAGACCTAAACAGATATTTCTCCAACAGGCACATGAAAAGGTGTTCAACATCACTAATTATTAGAGAAATGCAAATCAAAACCATGATAAGGTATCACCTCACAACAGTCAGAATGGCTGTCATCAAAAAGTCTACAGATAATACATGCAGGAGAGGGTGAGGAGAAAATGGTACCCTCCTACACTGTTGGTGGGAATGTAAATTGGTACAGCTGCTATGGAAAATAGTATGGAGGTTCCTCAAAAAACTAAAAATAGAAGTACTGTATAAGCCAGCAATTCTACTGCTGGACGTATATCTCGAGAAAACAAAAACACTAATTTGAAAAGATACATGGACCCCAATATTCATAGCAGCATTATTTACAATAGCCAAGATATGGAAACAATCTAACCATCAACAGATTAGTGGACAAAGAAGATGAGAGAGATGTACACACACACACACACACACACACACACACACACTCTGAAGTATTACTCAGCCATAAAAAAAGAATGAAATATTTGCCATTTGCAACAACATGGGTGGACATGGAGCGTATTATGCTTAGTGAAATAAGTGAGACAGAGAAAGGCAAATACTATATGTTTTCACTTGTATGTGGAATCTAAAAAAATGAAACGAATGAATATAACAAAAGAGGAACAGACTCACAGATACAGAGAACAAACTAATAGTTACCGGGAAGAGAGGGGTGTGGAGAGGGGCAAGATAGGGGTAGGGGATTAAGAGGTATAAACTACTCTGTATAAAATAACTAAGTTACAGGGATACATTGTAAAGCACAGGGACTATAGCCAATATTTTGTAATAACTTTAAATGGAGTATAATCTATACAAATATTGAATCACTATGTTGTACACCTGAATCCAATAAATATTGCAAATTAACTATACATCAGTAAAAAAGAGGCACTACTCAAATTTTCAGTGGAAGGGTTGGCGTTTTCTTATGCAAGCTGCTGCTTTTTTCAAGTGAGTAGCTTAAAGGGGTGAGACAGATTGTGGAGACCAACGTCAAGAGTCAGGTCAGGAGTAAAATTTCTCCCTGTAGAGATGAAAGTGTGTCCACAGCTTTTGTCCTATACAGAGGAATAACTAAGTTAACTGAAATTTTTTCTCTTTGTTATGTTTCATTTTATAGTCATCTGAGATTGCTGTGCCTAATTTTTAAGTATTTCCCAGTATATCTTATGTATAGTATAGTTAATCATATTGGTCAGATGGTGATCCTCAGGTTCCGGGCCAGAGTGTCTACACTGTGTCATTCTGATTCAAGCTCTGTCAGACAATAAGGGGCCTAATAGCATCAATGAACACCTACTCATAAAGCATTAGAGTTGACTTTGGATCAAGACCCAATGCATCTGAACTTCTGAAGTACCCCATCAGTTAACCTTCACACCTTTGTAAGAAGATAAAAAGAAGAGGCCCCTACAGTAACCTTGTTACTTGACAAGTATAGATGACATAATTAAAGTGCCTGGTATAAACTCGGCACATTGTGGATACTCATGATGGTGGTGACTATAGAGATGATAATTATGGCTATAAAATGTTTTCCATTCCAATGAGTCTGTTGTTTGAATTTCTCGGCTCCAAATAGAAAACCCGGAAGGAGAGCACATGTCACTTTCCTTTGTTTAGAGAAGAACCTGCACAGATTGTGGTGCCCCTAGGACAATGGTGCTTCAAGGACAAAGGACGACCCTGCCTAAAAAAGTGTCAGCGTTACACCCCCTACCGGACTCTTAATCGCCCTCCCCACCATGTTGCGATGGTTACGAAATTCCTGAGCCCACCTGGGCGGCACCCACCTGGGCAACGGGACCTGTCCCAAATAAGGAAAGACATCTGCCCTGTCCCACTCCCACCTTACAGAAGGAAGGTATATGTGCTCGACCAATCAGTAAATGAAATTTTCACTTCGGACCATTCCTTTGTTTTCTGGCTATAAAGACTGATCAATAGCACATGTCTGGCTCCACTCTCCCAGACTACTAAGAAGTTGGCCGCTGTTCTGGCAGCAACCCTTCCCTCTAATAAATTCTATCTTCTTTACATTCTGCCTTATGTCTGGATATTCTTTTCCAACCCATGTTCAGACCACGACACAAATCCCATGTGTAGAAAGTTAATAAAAATAATTTTAATATTAATTATGAAGAGAACGATAGGATTAATTCTAATAACCAATGATTACCATGGGCTCAAATGCAGAAGAATGTCACTATAGCAGGAAGCAGGATAAAGGGGAATTCCCATAACGCACATACTCCAAATAAAAAAAATGTCACATCGATGATTCAACAGCAGTTTTATTTGTTTGGCTGCAGTATAATTCACATATGTACCCTTGAGAAGTAACTAAGAGAGTTTTAGCAAAGTTTCTGTTTCTGAAAAAGGAAGTGATGAAAACATAAAAAGTTTTCATGTTCTATTAAACAGAGATGTACGTAAAACATATCATCCAGGGAAAAGCAGTAGCATTTTGTAGGTTTCAGACATGAATTTTATTTCAAATAGGCTAAATTTGTGAGTAATTTAAGAAAGATTTCTTCATAACAAATACTGTTTCAAAGGGGATTTATGTTTCTAAGGCTTGCTCATAAAATACAAGCCTTTGTTGGTCTGCTCACTATTCCCCATTGTTCCAGAACTTTGACTAAATCCTTACTTACAGCCGAAGGTAATGGGTAATAATTCCTTCCATGTTTTAAAAGGAAACACTTGAAATAACACATAGGAGGCTTATTAATAAGAGCAATAACCAGCTCTGAGATCATGATCGCATCATCGTCTCCAGCCTACATAGGTAAAACACAGACATTAGTTAGAGAAGAAGATCCAGATCCTTTAACAGGTATTTGTGTGATAAGATCACTGTAATGTTTTCCTGCTTTTTCAGATGGGGGTGGGGAGAAGAGTTTCCTCTTCTAGTGAAAAAGCAAGAATGACAAACGGACCCATCAGAGAGATTGGAAGTGGCTTTGCAAATGGCATTGCTTATTTTGTGGCTGGATGCTACCAAAGTGCACAAGCATATAGGCCTGTTCTAACCTGCTGCTGGAGGAGAGTAGGAAGGAAGTATTGGGAAAACTAGATACGTGTCTCCTGCAATTCGTGAGTCAAGGAAAATGGTGCCTGACTTTCATCTGGAGTTGTCTGAAGGAAGGAGTTTAGCTGAAGCTACTTCTGATTTTAAGGGAAGAAAATCATCCACTTTGGAACAAGCTTCATTTGTGCCATTTAGCTGGGAAGAGTGTATAAGACTTCTTCTTATTGTCCAAGTGAATGCTTAAAAGGTAGCCAGACTACAGCTCTCTTTAAAGGACTTTGACCAAGAGGAAGGTCTCCTGGTGTGATGAGGCCGCAGGAAATAGGGCCCTGTTCGAAGGCAGGTGTTATGGGAGCGATAGGCAATCAGTGGTGAGTATATAGTCTGCATCAGGCAAAGGTGCAGTGAGGGCTTCTTGGTGGGGGGTCGCTGACGTTCTCGCTTGTGTGTCCCACAAGAGTGAGCCAGAATGTGAGCCTCTGCCTCACAGAGGGTTGATGATCACATTGTAAAAGCACAAGTCAGATTTCCCTCTTTGGTCTGATTCTATCTCCCCCCACTCCTCATCAGGAGAAGCCAAAAGCAACCATTCTTAGGGGTAGATTTGGAATAAAACAAGAGAGAGAGAAAAGAACACATCTCTCCTTTCTAATATGGATACACAGAGTTGTGTCGGTCTGAGGAAAATGAGAGGAGAAATTTTAAATTGGATATGAGATGGTAGTACTGAATTAGATTGCACTGGATTTTTTTTTACTACTTGGCCGTGAATTTTTTTTGCTTTTCGTTTTTGTTTGTTTGTTTTGCCTAAAAGTAACCAGAAAGCGATGTTATCTTTTGAAATAATGCCAAGGAATAGGGCAAAAAGAGTGACCAGGGAAAAATATGCTGTATTCTGCTTATATCCTGCTGAATTTGGCCTAGTTATTAGACCAAATATATATTCCATAAATCATCTTAACAAGTGTTCTCTCCCACCCATGTCTATATGAAAAACTTCTCTTTAATTAAAAGTTTGAATCTTAAGAGAGACAGTGAAAGATGGACAGACTGACACACGCACACACGTGCATGCACGCACACACACACACAGAGAAACAGAGAATGATTGAGAGAGACTGGACATTAACTAGCCCAACACTGTGTTTTCTGAATAAGGAACTAAAACTAAGACTAAATAAGGTAACTTGAGCTTTGGAACTGACTTATAAGACCAGCCAACAGGGCCAATCGTTTTCTACATGAGTATCTTGAGACCAGGAAAGTTAAATTATTTGCTTAATGCCACACAGCTTGATTTAGAAGGAGAACCCATTGTGGTCTTGATATTCCTGACTCCTAGGCAAGTTTTGCACTTACCATGGGGGTAAAAGTTTACCTGAGATAATCTGGGAGAGACATAACTTGGATTATATTTTTTTGATTATCAGTTCTGGGCTTTGGCTCCTTTCAGTTAGTTCATTACACCTTCCTGTGAATTGAAGTTGAAGACAAGAAATGGGCTCTAAGTGATGTCTTCGTAATTTATTAGCCTAGTATATGTTGATTTAGATTCTCTTTACTTGCTCCCAAATCAAACCGCATATATCCTCAGTCCTCTTGGATACACAAAGTGGTACCAAAAATTAAGGAAAGGGAAGAAGGAATAAAGGATTTGAGGATTAATTTGCACATTATAGTTTTTCTTTTACTAAAAGAAAATTGATAGGGAGCTTGGAAACATTGAATCTATTTCTTCTCTGGGTCCAATGGAAGCAAATATTGATTTCTAACAATGAGTTCATTTCAAGAAAACAATGCTATACCAAAATATTTTAACTTTTAAAATAACTAGCTAATTATACATGGATTTAATGCATATTTCTCGATCTGTAGCAACTAAATTACTATAGGAGAATAGATTTACCTTCTCTAGACCAAAAGAATGAGTTGCAAATAGATTTGATACAATCTAAGACTGGTAAATTGCCATTTTAGTTTACTTACAAAACAAACATATTCATTCCTTCGGTAAATTGAAATGAGTAACTGAACTGTCTTTAGCCCTTGTGACCATGAGGACGTTTTGAATTGGAAGTGGCAGAAAACTATCTAATATGAGAATCAATAAGAAAATTTATTGACCTCCTAAATATAAGTTAAGAAGTCTTCAGGATGGTGGAATCAGTGGCTTAATAATGTAAACAAGGACTAAGGTTTTTCTACTTTTCTACCTTTTCTTTTACTATTTGCTTTCCACTAGCCTGGATCATTTATGAACCAATCCCAGGGAAGAAAAATTCTATAGCTAATACCTCTATTTGCCTATTCTGAGTCTATTCTCCCCCGTTGCCTCTGAATAACAAAAATCTGATTTTGCTTAGGGCTGCAAGGCACTTTGCTTAAAATTGCATGCTCCCTTGTAGTTAGGTATGCTTATGTGTTTAAGCTTTGGCCAGGCACAAGAGATGTGTGGAGCTTCCAAGCAAACGCTCTAAAGAGGTTGAGCATTCACTGCTTGTAAGTCCTGTCCAGGATGCATAACATGCAGGGCTCCTAGAGATGATTTTTAAAAGAAAGGGTATTGAGCCCTTCTTGTACTCCCTCCTTCCTTCTTTCTGGTTGAAATCAGGTTCTAATGGATGGAGATATGGAAAGACCCTGGGTCTCTGATGACTTTAGATCTGCTAAGCCATGCCTGTTTGGTCTATCTCCAGACTTCTTTTAAGTTGACCGTTGATATTAGTCACAACTGAAACAAGTACCGTATTTTGGTTGTTTTGGCCCTTGTTGTGGATCAATGTTAAGGGAGCTGGGAGTTAACATGATTGGTTTAAGCCAGTGATTCTCAACTTTGGCTGCAGTTTAGAGTCACCTTGGGAGTTTTAAAACCCTGGGCTCTTCCTCAGGCCAATTAAATCAGAATCCCTGGCTTGGCACCCAGGCATTAGAGTTTTTAAAGCTCCACAGGTGATTCCAGCGTGCAGCCAGCTGGCTGAAACAACACAGAGCCACCCCTGGAGGGAGCGTCAATTCCCAAACCACGTTGATCCTACATAATCAGGGAAGAGTGGCCTGGATATTGTAGAGTCAATTGCAGCGTGCACTAAGATCCTGTCCTTAGAAATGTCACAGAGCAGTAAAAAGGGGACAGTTTACTATAGAAAGAAACATGAATGTAAAAAACTAAGTTGCCTGGCAATGATGTTGTCCTTATTCTATCATAAGCAATCAGAAAAATTCAGAGGGGAGAAAAATAATTTGGGTGCTGTTATAATGCCAGTGTTTCATTGTCGTCCTTTCTGTTAAAGCTAAATGCTATTTTGCTAAATGCCAGCACCACAAACTAAAGGGTGTACAATTTCTCTTTGTTTGACTGTTCTTATGCAGTATGAAAGCGTCTTTCTTTGTTCACTATATTTTTGTAAAATGCATCCTTGGCAACTGCATTGGTATAGAGAACAAAACCTTTCAGTTTACAATGAACAGAAAATATGATGTATCAGAATATCGGAAAAGTATAAACCAGGCATAAAGGTACATGGTGAAAGTGATAAAATGGCATGATGAAATTTAAAAAGCTGAAGGACATTTTCACAATGCAATACTGAGGTGAAATAAAGATACCGAGTAGCTTTGATGGTAATAGTAATCCTTTAAGTGAGAACATTACAAATAGGCTGGGTTCAGAAGCTGCTTCTTATAAATATTGGCTGGAAATATGATATTATCTCTTTTTCTAGACTGTATTTTAAGCTCACTTAGTTTGCCCACACCAGAGAAGGGGGCTTCCTGAGGATTTACAGATTCTGTATTTGAGAATTCACCTAGCAACTAAAGCTTATTTATCACCCCCAAATCCATACTGAGGGTGCTTGTACTGCCTTTCATGAACAAGCACAGGGTGATGAAAAATTTGAATTGCCTGATGCACAAGTTCTCAGATGTGGCCAAACCAGGTGATGCTTTCTTATTTTAATTCTCATGCAGTCAACAACTGTCCTTTTCAAGGTCTATTTAAGTGCCTTGCTTTTTGCATTCTTGTAATTTTTGTCGTTTATTTCATTGTTTAAAATGGCCTCAGCATAGTGCTGAAGCACTTCTAGTGCTTCTAAGTGAAAAAAGGCTCTCATGTTGCCCTTTTGTAGTTACATCCTGATCTCCTCCACCACCTCCCATCAATGACTCTTGGCAACCACTCATCTGTTCTTTATTCCTATAATTTTGTCATTTCAAGAATATTATATAAATAGCGTGTGACCTTTTA
Organism: Balaenoptera musculus; assembly: GCF_009873245.2. Lineage (NCBI taxonomy): Eukaryota > Metazoa > Chordata > Mammalia > Artiodactyla > Balaenopteridae > Balaenoptera > Balaenoptera musculus. The sequence goes on from NC_045787.1 coordinate 97,909,699, forward strand.
GGATTAGTTTTTTGACTCAGCATAATTCCTGGGATATTTTCAAGCTGTTGCATTAGAGTTTGTACCTTTTTATTGCTGAGCAATAGTCCATGGTATGGGATGTACTATAGTTTGTTTAACCAGTCATCCATTTGAGGACAGTTTTTGGTGTCGGTTGATTGTCTTTCTCATTCATGTTGTAGTTTTCCTGGCTCTGAATATGAGGAATGATTTTCTGTTGTATCCTGGACATTTTAAATATTATGAGACACATATATAAACATAAACATATACATGTGTGTATATGTATATATGTTTGTGTTTATATATATTTATATATGATATATATATATATATTTCATATATTTATATACACTTGTTGAAGTGCAGCCTGAGGTCTGGGTGAATATGTGTATTCAGCTTCACTTGTCCTGTCACCAGCGCCCTGGCAGAAGGGGGGCACTAAGTCATACTGCATTGTTTTAGACAGGTGGGATGGAAGGTCTACCTCCTACTAGGCCTCGCTCACACTTTCTGGGTGACAGCAGCCAAGGGACTCGCACCGCCCTGTTGCCTCTGAATGCAGGTGGCAACTCAGCTCCCTGTTAAGCCTGCTGACACCAAAGGAGGGGAAGGTGGAAAGTTTACTCTCCTTATCTCCCGGCACCTCATGAGGGAGAGGTAAGCTTTCTTCTGTTGGTCTTTGTCAGGAGTCAGTCGGGGATTACCAAACAGGTTAGCTCTTGTCAGGTTAACCTTTTCTAAGTCTTTGGCTAGGAGAACTAGGCCCTTGGAGTTTTTTCTGTCCTCCTCTTGGTGGTTCCTGATTGGAGGCTTCTGCAATGCCCTGAGACCTATGGAAGGCAGTAAGGAAATCTAGGGAACTTGCCATGTGTTGTTGTGGACTGCATGTTGGGTGGTCCACATGCTTCTAGCTGCATTTCAGAAATTTCCTATATTTGTTTGTCATGTTATGTCCAGGCCATTTTAGTGTAAAAGGGAGGTTGTAGGAGGAATGGGGTTACTCTGTCGTGGTGAATCCAAAGTCTCTGGGTAACATTTGAAAAGACAAAAATGAGTTTGTGAGGAGCGGAAGTAATAAGTGGAAAAGAAAAAGTACATTAAAAAACCCCACAAAAGTGAAAAAAATTATGTCTTTCTATTCGCCTCTCTTAGCACATCTTCTGGGAACCTTGTTTCACTTGTCTCTGTTTAATTTTCAAATTTAATTATGCTTTTTGTCTTTCTGACTCAGGGACTGACTTTATTAGACATTGCAAAATAGCCAGCATTTTTAAATGTTTTTCCTGACAATCAAATGCTATATTGGGGTAAATTTGGGGTCTTTAATTGTTTTCTCCTCTGATCTTTGTGTTGAGTGCCGTAGGAGATGTCATTTCACTTAAAAAAAAAAAAAAGCATTCAATTTTTTTGGCTTGCTTCTTTTGTTTGCTTGGTTTTTTTGGTCTTTTTCTTTTTTTGGTTGTTGATTTTGTTGTTGCTTCAAAGCTAGGCCACAGCCAGGAAGTCCCAGAAACCTGAGCTATGTAGGAGTTTATGTGCTGATAGCCATAGTTCCATTTTTTTTTTTTTAAATAAAAAGTTCATATAAATTAGACTTTACAGACATATGTAAGAATATCACATTTTTGGCTTTTAATGTATTATTGATGAATACTTAGAAACTCATCTCCAGTAGTACTAGAACTAAATTACATAGTCCTGTACCTACACTCATGAAAAATAATATATATCCACAAGGTAGTAGATAGAGTGTCTGAAAGAATGTCACGAAATATGTAATGATTAAGCAAAACCCATAATCCTGCTTCTTCAACCAGTGTTTTGTTTTGATTTTGATTTTGCTTTTGTTGGTTTTGTTTTTAATTTGAATTACATGAGTTAGATACCCAGAGTATGTACTGTAAGACATTTTAAAACTTCATAAGAAGATTTAAAAAATTCTGATAATTATGGTTCGGGCTAATACTGGTATTAACCTTTCTCACATATATACCGTAGCATTTATCCCACAGGTTGAGTCCCTTAGAGATGACATTTAGAAACCTAATGAGAACTCCTCAAGTCCCTTATGGAAAGGGAGTTTGAAGGAAGTTGAAATAGAGGAAAACACCTTCATCTGTCTAGGAAAACGTAGTGAGAACCCAGATGAAGTCAGGGGCAGTGAACCATGGTGGGGGAGTGGATTTGAAGGTTGTGGGGGCTGAGGAGGAAAGAGAAATTAAACAAAACTGTGGCTCAAGTATATTTGAGTAGGTGGGCAAAGATCATGGATTCAAATCCATTATTTAATTGAGATCTAGAAATACCAGTCTGGAGTTCTGAAGAAAGGATGGAGTGGATCTCTGATAAGTGGAAAGTTACTGACATACAGATGATATGAGATATAAGACTTTAATTATAAGGTATGTGCTATGGACTTAATTTTGTGCCCCCCCCCCAAATTCCTATGTTGAAACCCTAACCTAAACCTCCAATGTGACTGTATTTGGAGACAGGGTCTATAAGGAAGTAATGGACATTAAATGAGGTTATAAGTGTGGGACTCTGATCCAGTAGGATTAGTGTCCTCATTAGAAGAGATACCAGAGATTTACTCTCTTTCTCTCATTCTGCACATATTTGCAGTGAAAGGCCATGTAAGGACATAGTAAAAAGGTAGCCATCTGCAAACCAGGAAGAGAGATAACACCAGAAAATGAATTCCAGAATATTAATCTTGACCTTCTCAGCCTCCAAAGCAGTGAAAAATAAATTTCTGTTGTTTAAGTCACCCAGTTTGTGGTGGTATTTTATATGGCAGCCCAAGCAGACTAATGTAGCATGTGAATGGAAGAGATTTCCAAGGGAAAGTGGGAATCATGAGAACAGCTAAGTAGTAAGTCTTGGAAGGTATAAATTTACTATTTTAGTAGGTGATATGATGGGGATAATCAAAGTTATCAACTGGAATCTCTCAGAATTAATGTGGGGATAATAATGCATCCAGTAAAAAAGAACATATTTTTAAAAATTAATAGTTTTCCTAAATACCATTAATTACCAGGTAGAAAGTAAAGTGAATGAAGAATTACATTCACAATAACAAAAAAGTAAAAAATTCATAGCATTACTTAAAATAAATAGTAATTGTCAGTATATAATAAAGAAAATTATAAAACTTTACTAAAGATATAAAAGAACATCTAGGGCTTCCCTGGTGGTGCAGTGGTTAAGAATCCACCTGCCAATGCAGGGGACATAGGTTCCATCCCTGGTCCTGGAAGATCCCACATGCCGCAGAGCAACTAAACCTGTGTGCCACAACTACTGAGCCCACGCATCTAGAGCCCATGCTCTGCAAGAAGAGAAGCCACCACAATGAGGAGTCCGCACACCGCAATGAAGAGTAGCCCCCACTCGCCGCAACTAGAGAAAGCCCACGTGTAGCAACAAAGACCCAAGTCAGCCAAAAATAAATAAATAAAAATAAATAAATTTATTTTAAAAAGATAGAAAAGAACATCTAAATGTTCTAATCCATAAATGGATTCAATGGTCTATTTTACTTATTAGAAAAAACAAACACTGTAATGCTGCTAACTGTTTAATAGTCAATACCATTGCTGCAATTCTGGCCAAAACATATATCATCAGGACTTTGTTTCAGAGATATGACAGAGTTACGAAATAAGCTCACAACAGTGGCTCAGAATATTTAGGAAAAGACACTAATGAATGTCCTTGGCCCCCTCAGATATTGAAATCTCATCATCACCATCGTCATCATCACCATCATCGTCATCCACAATATTTGAAACAGGGCGGTACTCAGAAAGGTACAGACACTTGAACCAGTGGAACATAAGGTCTAGAAATAATTCCACAGAAATATAAAAATTAGTTTATAGTAAAGGTGATACTACATACCCAGGATGGAAAAAAGCACTTGATTTTTATGTAATGCTAAACACACACAAAAAAGTTATAATTGTACTGCAACAACCGGGTAGTCATTAGGAAAACAAAAATATTAGGTCTAACCTCATACCAATGTAAATTCCTGATATAGCAACAATTTTAAATGGGGAAAAAGGAATACATAAAATAGTGAAGAAGGGGAAAACATATATCTAACTGTGAAGTAGAACCTTGTGCACATGACACCAGAGTTCAGAGCCACAAAAGAAAGTGCTGATTTGATTACATAAAAATTCCAAATTGTTAAGATTGCTAACAAAGCTACAGGTAAACTTCAAAAGTGGTAAAAATTGCACATTGTCTCAGAACATTATGGCAACATTCAATATGACCGTGATTAAAATTCCAATAGAAAAGTAAGATGAAACATGTGGAAAAGCAAGTTTTAAAAAAGAAAATATGAATATAAATGTGAAAACAAAAATATGAACATATTAAACCCCAGGATGACTCAAAAATTTTGTAGTAAGATAATAATTAAATATATATTGTATCTAATAAATTAACAAAGATTTTAAAAGTCTGTATTGGAAAGAATGAGAATTATCATGCACTATGACTGAAATGTAAATTGCTGCAACTTATATATAGATCAGTTTGAAAACAGAATAGAGCCTGAACATTTGCACACTCCTGTGATATTAGTCTGAAAGAATGCTTAAGAATAAATGCCAACTGCTATGTACAGAACTGTATACACATTGTTCTTGAAAGAATCACCTAAAAACAACCTAAGTATTCAACAGTATGAGAGTCACTAGATAAATTCATGTAATGGAATAATACCCATTCATTAAAAGTAATTAGCCAAGCTTATTTAACTAAACTCAATTAACTAAACTTACGTACAATTAACTAAACTTATTAATTTGGAAATATGTTCATGTTATATATAAACAGGTTACAAAAATATGTAGAGGAATAAACCTTTAAAATACATTCTGTGTATATGAACAGAAGAAAGTCTAGAAGCGTAAGTATCAAATTAATAATGTTGAACTCTGTGTGGCAAGTATTTCCTCTGTGTACATTTTCTGATTTGAAAAAAACTAAAGACTATAGATATCTTGTGAAACAACATATTATGTTTAGAATAATAAGAATTCTTAGTCATTCTAATATGGGTAAAAGAGAAATAATAGGAAAAAAAGGAAATAGGGATTTAGGTAGAACACACGAAATAGAGATGATATTAAATCAGAAAAAAAGAGACTTTAATGAATAATGGAGAGGGAATAAGAGTGTCCATTGCCTCCTGATTTGTTCAGTGCTTGGAATATGCCCACCACCCTTCTATGTGCTGAAGGAGGAGAAGTGAAGACATACAAGTCTTTGCTTTGAGAGAAATTAGAGTTTGCGAGGGAGGAACAGGATGGTGGGTAGAACATGATTTACAATGCTTGTGTAAGATAGTGTGGTGGCAGTGGAGATGGAAGACATGGGTGGATTTAGGACATATTTTGGATGAGAACTCACAGGTCTTGCTGACAGGTTGAATACGGGGAAGAGGAAAAGGGAATTATCTGTCATCAACTACTAAAATTAATAACATGGAGGGAGAGAAAGTTAATCAAAAGTTAAATTTTGGATGTACTAAATGTAGAATGGTGATTAGGTCAGGTAAGATTGTTGGATAAATATGCTTGAAGCTTAACTGAGAGGTAAATGCTGGAGGTAGAGATCTGGAAAATCATAAAAAAAATATATGGCTATTAAATTCAAGAGATTAAATGATATCACTTAAAAGGAGAATGTAGCTGGTGAAGGGCTCAGCCTTGGACCACTCAAATGTAGGGGTGTTTGAGAAGAAAAAGGCTGTCTAGATAAGGAAATGAGCAAGAAAGACAGGAGAGTGTTCACAAAAGCCACGAAAAGACAGGGTTTTAATGAGTAAAGCATATTCTATTGGGCTAAATAATACTGATAAAACAGAAAAATATCCCCTGGATTTGGCAATACCGATGTCACTGACAAGAACCTAGTCAAGACCATTTTCAGTATGTGCTGGATCAGAAGCCAGATTGGAGTGGGTTAAAGAGTCATTCAGCAAGTGTGGATGAGGATTTTGTGGGAAGGAGGAGAGAAATGGATACTTTCTGGAAGGGGTGGAGGCTCAAGAGAGGCATTTTTCTATTAAGATGGGAAATAGCATGATGAGATTTTACCTGGTTTAGAATGACCCAGTAGAGATGAAGTGAGTCTTGGCTCTGCAGGGAGAGGGAAATAAGGAGTAGAGCTCTTGGAAAGGTGGGAGAGGATGGGTCCAGAGCATACATTTTGGGATTAACATTTTTTAGATGAAGAGACTTGTATTCCACTATAACCAGCAGAAAGTCAGAGAACATGGCTATAAATGCTGGTGAATATATAGATTTAGTCGTGGGAGGATGTTGAAATTCTTGTTTTATTGAAGTTTTCCTATCAAGTGGAAGACAAACTCAGCAGCTAAAAACTGATGGTGTAACATAAGGATGATTTGTGAAGTGATAAAAATCTACAGAATACTGAATTGGAAGCAAAGGAAAAAATATTTTCTAGGGACATGTAATAGGATTTCTAAGCAGTACTATGTGTTCATTTGTGACATGAAAATATAAATATGAAGATTAACCTGTTGGTCTGGTTGTATACAGGCATAACTTGTTTCACTGTGCTTCGCAGATATTGCATTTTTTTTTTTTTTTTAACAAATTGAAGGTTTGTGGAAACCCTGCATCACACAATTCTATTGGCACCATTTTCTCACTTTGTGTCTCTGTGTCACATTCTGGTAATTCTCACGGTATTTCAAACTTTTTCCCTATTATATATTAAAATATATTATATTCAATATATTTGTTACAGTCATCTGTGATCAGTGATCTTTGATGTTACTATCACAAAAAGATTGTAGCTCACTGAAGGCTTATATGATGGTTAGCATTTTTTAGCAATGAAGTATTTTTAAACTAAGGTATCTACAGTGTTTTTTAGACATACTACTATTGCACACTTAATAGACTACATTATAGTGTAAACTTAACTTTATGTGCACTGGGATACCAAAAAATTCATGTGACTTACTTTATTGTGATATTCCCTTTACAGTGGAACTGAACTTGTAATACCTTTGAGGTATGCTTGTAATTTCTACTGGAATGTGAAGTACTCAGGTGTAGGAACAAAGGATGTAGAGAGTTAGGTTCAACCAGGTTTGTGGTGTTTTCAGGTGAGTACTACAAAGGAGAAGGAAGAGAGTTGAGGGTGCTTGGAAGGCAGTAAATATCGTGAGAGCTCAATCTAAGCTGGGTAGGTAGGGAAGTGGCAATAGATTACAGATGATAAATAATTAAAAAGAACCAGTACTAATAGACTAAAGACCTAAAGTCAAAAAATCGTTAAAGTACTAGAGTAGGTGATCTGGAAGAACACACTAAGGTCGGTAGGAACTGGGGAGCCCACCATCTGATTTTGGGAGAGTGTGACTGCTAGGGTGGCATTGGAGGAAAAGATAGTTAGATATATAAACAGATAAAAGAAATGAGAAGTCAGGAAACTACACGTCATGCATGCTCATGGTCAAGTCACAAAGAATGATAGGGAGTTTAGAGAAAGAGCGAAAGACAGTGTGACCTAGGAACTAAAATCTTCAGTGACTTAGGGAAAGTGACATGGAAAGCAGTACAAATGAAAACAAAATAAAACAAAACAAAAGCCAAAAAACCCCAGAAAAACCCAAAGATGAGTACCTATCAATAGTATTGTGCTTTTGAAGAAAGAAAGAGAAGAATATATCAGAAGCTGAATCCCAGAACCTGAACTATTCATCTCCAAAGCTCCTGTACATATGACACTCCCCATTTCAGTTGACGCCAACACCATCTTTCCAGTTGCTTAAAGTTAAACCAGAGTCCCCTTAATTGTCTTTGACTTGCTGAACTATGCAGGAACCTTAATATAATCTAGTAAGAAGTCTAAACTTGGAACTCTACGAATCCAAGGCTTGGGTGAGGAGGGATAGGTTGCATATTTATTAAGAAAACTTACTGTTAATCAGGTAAGGTTTGGTCAAAACCTAATGAGGCTAATCACCCCTCCTCCAAACTTTTTGTCTTATACACGAGGTATCCGAGAAGCAGAACCTCTATACCAGGGGCTCTATTAGAAGCTGAGTCCTCAAGGCCATTCAAGATAAGATAGGAAGGTGGAGACCATATTCCAAGAAGAAACTGAGAATATAGAGGAGTCTTCAGATCATCAAATGGGTATTCTAGAGGACACATTGAAAAAACTTAAGAGAGTGGAGCAGAATGGGGTTTAGAGAGAATTAAGATGTGCCTAATAGAATAAGGCTGAGAGAAACCAGTGACACCAGATGGCATGGAGGCTTGGACATCTAGGAATGATAAGGTAAATAGTGACTATTTACTTCAATTTCCTCTGAAGATGGAATGATTTTAGTTTCCTTGAGAGTGCTGGCAATCAGTGTTAGCTAGAATTCTACAGATTTAGTTATTTTGATATTGAGCAATGAGAGAACAAAATTTATTACATAAAGAAAGAGTTGATTTTCCTTTTTCAAATTCATAGTTACTGCTTTCAAAATACAGGTGGTCTTTTGTGTTTATGCGTAGCCCAATGGGCATAGCCTAAATTAGATAAACATGGTCATAAGATGTTGAAAGAAGAGGAATGTCACATCTGAGAGGCTTTGAAGAAGATTGAAGGTTCAAGTGGTCATGAAAGCTAAATCCATTATCGCCATCTTCAGGATCTCATAGTGGCCCCAGAAAGGTTACTGTTAGGACTATTTGAGGAAGGTTCTAAGAGGTGGGAACTCCTGACTAATGAGCATATGTAATATGCAGGAAGGGAATAAAATACCTGAACTAGATGGTATGATAGAATACATGGAAAGAGAAAAGAGGGAACAAAGGCAGGAGATGTACTTATGGTAAGAGTTACTAGGGGATGGTGAAGTCAGGACCAGGAGTTATAGGCAAGTGGTTACTAGAAAAAAAAGAAATTGGTTTAAAAAATATCTAATATTTAACATTGGTAAGCTGCTGTTATGTATCAGACACTCTCCTAGAGTTAATGCTAATGTAATTTGTTTAATCCCCATTAGAAAATAAAAACAAAAACTAGGAGTTGCATACAACACTCATCTGTGTTTTATAGATTAGATGATGGAGACTTGGAGAGGTAAGTACCCTGCTAGGGTCTTGCCCCCAGTGAGTGTGGCCAGGATTCACACCCACTCAGCCTGTCTCCATAGCTCTTGATCTTTACCACCAGGAATGCAAAATAAGGAATTCAAGGATAGTACAATAAATCAAACAACATTGTTTTAGCAGAAAAAAAAGAACATTTCAGGAATGTTCAATAATTAGTTGAGGAAATAGTGTATAGAAAAATTTAACATATTTATGAGGTCACATCAGGATTACCATCAAAAATGTCAAGTATTGAAAATTTAATTATCTTTTCTAATATGAGGATTTTGATCAAAAGAAAAATTATAGACAAGACTGGCTTCATGGGTATGCAGACTGAGAATCACAAAGGGCTCTCTGCCTAGAGGAGTCGTGTACTTTGTTTAATGCTTTAATGTTAACAGAGCATTAGTCTCATTACATTTTGAAAAAGGAGTCTTGCATTTCATTTTGCCTGGGAGGCCTTGCGTATATGTAACTGTTCCTATATGTAGATAGTGAAATGGTCAACAAATCATCCCAACATGCCAATATATTCAAATTGCATCTGATTTTAGCCAAAGAGAAGCACAAAAAAGCCTAATGGTTGAAGATTTGGAATGTATTATTAAAGCACAAACAAATGAAATTTATCGAATGTGCCATGTTCAAAAAACAACAGTATATCTCTGGCTCTGAAAATGGGGAAGTCAGTTGCAACTAATTCACTAACTTGAAAGTACTTTGGAAGAATAGCTGAATCATCTGTAAGGTAAAGCCTTTTAGAGTGTCCCAGGTAGAACTTGCAGCCAAAAAAAAAAAAAAAAAAAAAAAAGAAAAGATTCAACTTAGTTTCAGGAAGAAAATTCACAAAGGAGTGAGAAGGCAGTCCCAGAGAATCTGCCAGCTCTACATGGGGAGACAATAAGAGAACACATGGGAACAGAAAGTGAAAACTGATACCCATACAAATCTAGACATTTTCTGGCCGGCAGAAGAGAATTGACCACAATAGGCTAAGTCCTTTAGGACACATCTGCCAAAATGAATGAGGAAAACCTTCCAAATATGCTAGATTTTTGCTAATGCCATTTCAGTCATTAGTAGGTGGAATGAAAGAATGCCAGTTAATCCTATGGGGACCCACGCAGAGATGTACATGGTAGTGTGTGGTCTCTTACAAAATTTCTGCTTCAATGTATAGGGCAATAAAGTACAGAAAAGGAAAAATCTATTCTGTCCAGTGACATATTCCTTGTTAGCATGCCCAGAGTGAGGATTTAGCACTCCAGATAAATATGGTTCTATAGTAAAGGATGATACAAGGATGCCACTAGAGAGTCAGTTTGCTAGACAATGAAATGACAGTATTTTAAGTCAAGAGACACTTCTGACAAAAGCTCTTGGCTACTCCAAGATTATAATAGTCTTTTTTTTTTTTTTCTTTTATTGAGCACATATATGTGTTTTCCTGTATGGAGACTTTCTGATATCATATAAAGACAATAAGAGTCCCATATGTTGAATGGAAATTAACCAGATTAAGCATTTTTTCATATACCTTCATATTAAGGTACACAATTAATCATAAAAATGCTGTAAGCCAAATTTCTGTATTATGCTTCTCTTGAAAATAAGAATAGTTGCTAAATATTCTAAGTAGATTATAAGAAAATTGATCAGTTCTTTATTGCTTTCTCATTCAAGAAATACAGATAATCTCTTAAGCGTCAAAAGTGATTTGTTTTCCAACACCTCAGCATTGATTTGTGGATTTTTAATTGGATGATGTTGCAGGAAAATATTTTGATTATTTATTAGCATGCTTAGCTTTGACAAACAATATTATATATCCAGAATAATTCCTCTGCAGTATAAACTACAGTAAAATTGTTGTGACGCGAGAAGCATCACATTGCCTGTATCTGAATCAAGAAATCCATAATTGTGGAATCCAGATTATCTGAAGCTTATTAGTTTTCTTTCAACATTTAACAAACATTTTTGCCTGATCTAAGGCTGCTGAGAGATTAAATCTGCATCTTATTAATCTCTGTATTACTAGCAAAGGGCACAGAACCTGTCATGTAGTAAGCATGCAATAATATGTTTATTCTGAAGTAAATAGTTTGGAATATCCTTACCCACGGAGAGAATCATTTGTATCTAATGTGTTTTAGGGTGCTAGGGATTTGGGTTCAACTTTTGGTTCAACTTTAGACAAATAATAATTTTTGAAATCTCAGTTACCTCAACTGTAAAATAGAAATAATTCCCTTCCCATTGGAAAAGGTTATTTTTTCCAGTTTTATTGAGATATAGCTCACATATAACATTGTGTGAGTTAAAGGTATACAATGTGTTGATTTGAAACATTTACATATTGAAAAATGATCACCACATTAACATCAGGTAATAATTCCATCACTTCATCTAATGATCATTATTTTTTTGTGGTAAGAAAATAGCACCTTTGAACTATATAGTATTTTTAACTATAATCATCATACTGAACATGAGATCCCCAGAAATTATTTGTCTTATAGCTAGAAGTTTGTACCCTGTGACCAGCCTCTCCTTATTTCCCCACCCTCTAGACCCTGGTAACCACCAATTTAGTATCTGTACAAGTTCAGCTGTTTTAGATTCCACATATAAGTGATATCATATAGCATTTGTCTTCTGCTATCTAATTCATTTAGCATAACACCTTCAAGGTCCAACCATGCTATTGCAAATAGCAGGATTTCCTTCATTCTCATGGCTGAAGAATGCTTTCCTGTGTGTGTGTGTGTGTGTGTGTGTGTGTGTGTGTGTATGCTTATAATAAAACTTCCTGAGAATCTTTCCTGTGATGAATCCAGATATTGCCAGTCCTCTGATGAGTCACGGGCAAGGCAAATGAAATTCTGACTACAGAAACATTTGTAGAAAATTCCTGTGTGCTGATAGCCATAACTAGGAAATTTTCTGCTTGTTATATATATAATACATAAGTGTAGAAGAATATAAAACAGTTCATGAATCATAAACATAAACTAATTATATTAGGGAGAATTAAATTTCCAATGTTAAGTATTGTTATGTATTTTTTCCTTTGGGATATGTTTGTATTTCTGTTCCAATTAATATGTTCTGAACGTTCAGATCTATCTATCTATCTGTCTGTCTATGTATCTGTCACATCTTTATCCGTTCATCTGTTGACAGGCACTTAGGTTGTTTCCATATCTTGGCTATTATGAATAATGCTGCAATGAACATGAGAAAGCAGATGCATCTTCAAGATCCTATTTGAATTTCCTTTAGATATATACCCAGAAGTGAAAATGCTGGATTATGTGCAGTTCTATTTTTATTTTTTTGAGGAACCTGCACACTGTTTTCCATAGTGGCTATACCAGTTCACACTCCCATCATTCTCTTTTTTCCACACCCTCACCAACCCTTATCTCTTGTCTTTTTGATAACAACTGTAACAGGTATGAGATGATATCTCATTGTGGTTTTGATTCGCATTTCCCTGATGATTAGTGATGTTGAGCACCTTTTCACGTACCTATTGTTAATTCGTATGTCTTCTTTGGAAAAATGTCCATCTAGTACTTCTGCCCATTAAAAAAATCACATTGCTTGGGTTATTTATTATTATTATTATTGCTGTTGAGTTGTAAGAACTCTTTTTATAATTTGAATATTAGCCCCTTATCAGTTATATGACTTGCTGTGCAGAAGCTTTTTAGTTTGATGTAGTCTGACTTATTAATTAAGTTTTACTTTTGTTGCTTGTGCTTTTGGTGTCATATCAAAAAATCAATGCCAAGACCAATGTCAAGGGGCTTTTCCCCTGCATTTTCTTTTAGGAGTTTTGTGGTCAGGTCTTATTTCTAAGTCTTTAGTCCATTTTGAGTTAATTTTTGTAAGTGATGTAAGATAGGGGTTCAATTTCATTCTGCATGTGGTTATCCAATACTCCCCACACCATTTATTGTAGAGACTCTTCTTTTTCCATTGAGTATTCTTGGCTCCCTTATCAAATATTAGTTGACTGCAGTGTATGGGGATTTATTTCTTGGCTCTTGCTTCTGTTCCATTGGTCTATGTGTCAGTTTTTATGTCAGTACCATACTGTTTTGACTGTTAATAACTTTGTAATATAATTTGAAATTAGGAAGTGAGATGCCTCCAGCTTTGCTCTTCTTTCTCAGGACTGCTTTGGCTCTTCAATGTCTTTTGTGGTTCCACACAAATTTTAGAATTGATTTTTCCATTTCTTTAGAAAATGCTATCGGAATCTTAATAGGGATTGCATTGAATCTATAGATGGCTTTGGGTAGCATGGACATTTTAATATTAATTCTTGCTATCCATAAGCTTTGGATATCTTTCCAATTGTTTATGTCTTTTTAAATTTCTTTCATCAAAACCTTGTAAATAGTTCTCAGTATACTAATCTTTCATTTCCTTGGTTAAATTTACTCCAAAGTATTTTATTATTTTTGATGCAATTGTGAATGAGGCTATTTTCTTTATTTTTTTTTTTCAGATATTGTAGTGCTTAGAAATATAACTGATTTCTGTATATGGACTTTGTATCCTGTAACTTTACTGATTTATTTATTAGTTCTAATAGTTTGGGGGCAGAATTTAGGATTTTCTGTATATAAGATTATATCATCTGCAAACAAAATATATTTTACCTATTCCTATCTGATTTATGTATATTTTGATTATTTTCTTGCCTGATTGTGCTAGGTAGGACTTCCAGTACTTTGTTGAATGGAAGTGATGAGAATAGGCACTCTTATCTTGTTCCTGATCTTAGAGGAAAAGCTTTCACACTTTGACCATTGAGTATGATGTTGGCTGTGGGATTATCATATATGGCCTTTATTATGTTGAAGAATGTTTTCTACACCCAATATGTTGATTGTGTTTATCATAAAAAAGGTTGTATTTTGTCAAATGCTTTTTCTGCATCTATTGAGATAATCACGATTTGATCTTTCATTCTATTAATATGGTGTATCACATTTATTCATTTGCATGTGTTGAACCATCCTTGCATCATAGGGAAAATTCCTGCTTGTTGATGTTGTATGGTCTTTTTAATGTGTTGTTGAATACACTTTTCTAATATCTTGTTGAGAGTTGTTACATCTGTGTTCATCAGGGATATTGGTCTGTAGTTTTCTTTCCTTGTAGTGTCCTTATCTGGCTTTGGTATCAGGCTATTACTCGCCACATAAAATGAATTTGGGGGTGCTCCCTCTTCTGAAATTTTTGAGAAGAATTTGTGAAGGATTGGCATTACTTCTTCTTTAAATGTTTAGTAAAATTCACTGACAGAACAATTTTGTCCTGGGCTTTCCATCCTTGAGAGGATTTTGATTATTGATTAAATCTTCTTACTCATTATTGGTCTGTTCCGATTTTTTATATCTTCATGATTTCATCTTGGTAGGTTGTATGTTTCTAGGAATTTAGCCATTTCTTCAAGGTTCCCCAATTTGTTGATATATACTTATTCATAATCTTTCATGATCCTTTGTATCTCTGTTAGATCAGTTGTAACGTCTCTTTCATTGCCAATTTTATTTATTTATGCCCTCTTTGTTTCTTAGTGAGTTTATGTAAAGGTTTCCTTTTTTGTATATAAAAAAATCTAGTCTTAGTTTAATTTGATCTTTTCTAATGTTTTTCTGGTCTTTATTTCATTTATTTCTGCTCTGATGTTTATTTCTTTCCTTTCACTTATATGAGGCTTAGTTAGTTCGTCTCTTGCTAGGTTCTTGAGGTGTAAAATTAGGTTGTTACTTATTGTGGGCATTTATTGCTAAAATCTCCCTCTCAGCATTGCTTTTGCTGCATCCCATAAGTTTTGTATGTTGAGTTTCCATTTTTGTTTGTTTCAAGATATTTTGATTTTTCTTTTGATTTCTTCTTTGACCCATTGCTTGTTTAGAAGCATATTGTTTAATCTCCACATATTGGTGAATTTTCCAGCTTTCCTCCTGTCACTGATTTTTAGTTTCATTTTAATTTCATACCACTGAGTTTTGGAAAAGATACTTCCTATGATTTCAGTCTTCTTATATTTGCTAAGACTTGTTTTGTGACTTATCATGTGATTTATCCAGGAAAATATTCCATATGTGCTTGAGAAGAATTTGTGTTCTGTTGCTATTGGATGGAAGGCTCTGCACATGTCTGTTGGTTCCATTTGGTCTAAAGTTTGGTACAAGTCCAATGTTATCTCATTGATTTTCTGTCCAAAGGATCCATTGTTGAAAGTGGTGTATTGAAATCCCCTACTGTTATTGTGTTGTTGTTTATTTGTCCTTTCAGATCTGTTAGTATTTGTATAGTACATTTGGGTGCTCTGATATTGGGCACATATACATTTACTATTTTATCCTCTTAATGAATTGGCCCCTTTATAATTATATCATGATCTCCTTTGTCTCTTGTTACAGTTTTTGGCTTAATTCTATTTTTTTCTGATATAACTATAGCTACCCCTGCTCTCTATTTTGTTTCTACTTACATGGAATATCTTTTTCCATCTTACAGATATAACAGTCAATTTTACATTGATAATAACTTCAATTCCATAAAAAACTACCCTTTTACTCCCTCCTTTTTTTATGTCATAATTTGTTTCTTTTCATATTGTTTATTCACTAACATATTACTGTAGCTATAGTTATTTTTAATACTCTTGTCCTTTCTTCATTTCACTACAGTTAAGTGTTTAACACTCTATCACATTATAGTATTAGAGTTCTGAATTGAGTATATACTTACCTTTATCATTGTGTTGTATGTTTTCATGTTACTAATTACTGTTCTTTCATTTCAGCTTCAAGAAGTCTTTCAGTATTTCTTGTAATACAGGCTAGTGATGATGGATTCCCTCAGGTTTTGTTTTTCTGGGAAAGTTTTTGTCTCTCCTTTATTTCTGAAATACAACTTTGCTGGGCAACATATTCTTGATTGGCAGTTTTTTTCTTTAAGCACTTTAAATATATCATTTACCTTCTCGTGCCCTATAAGTGTTCTGCTGACAGCCTATGGGAGTTCCCTTATAAGTTACAAGCTTCTTTTCTCTTGCTTCTTTTAAGATTCTCTCTTTGTCTTTGACTTTTGAGAGTTTTATTACAATGTGCCTTGGAGAGGATCTTTTTAAGTTAGTTTTGCTTTGTGACCTTTTGAGCTTCATGAACTTGAATATCCAAATCTCTCCCCAGATTGGGAAGTTTACAGCCATCATTTCTTTAAATAAGCTTCCTGACCTCCTCCCTATCTTTTCCTGGAACTCCAATTATTTTGAATTTTTTTTTTCTTTTAATGATATCCCATAGATCAAGCAGGCTTTCTTCACTTTTCTAGAGTTCTTTTTTATTCTCCTCTGACTAGATAATTTCAAAGTCCTTTCTTCAGTCTCACAGATTTCTTTTTTCACTTGATCAGTTCTATCATTGATGGGTTTTTTTTTGCATTTTCATTTCATTCATTGTTTTCTTCAGCTGCAGGTTTTCTGTTTGATTCTTTTTTTATGATTTCTATCTCTCTTAAAATTCTCTTTTTTTGTGTGTATTGTTCTCCTGATGTTGTTGAATCATCCTTCTGTGTTTTCTTGTAGCTCATTGAGCTTCCTTAAAGCAGCTATTTTGAATTTTTTACCTGGCAAATTGCAGACCTCCAAGTGTTTGGGTGCGGTTACCAGAAGATTATTGTGATCCTTTATTGTACCTTGATTTTTTGTGTAACTTGAAGTTTTGCATTGTTGTTTTTGCATATGAAGTGTTAGTCACCTCCTCTCTTTACTAGGTGCCTTTTGGGGGGTGGGGGTGGAGAAATAACTTCCTTCAGCCCTGCTAGAAATCCTGAGGCTTTCTTAGACCTTCTATAGATACAACTGCTCCACACATCTTGCTCTCTCTTGTTGCAGGATTGTTAAGCTCCTATGCCTTCTTTGTATCCTGCAATACATGAGGCTGAGTGCTGACAGCCTCTCTTTTGTTTCCCCAAAGGTGACACTAAAGCTTAAGTTTGTGGTCTCTCCCTGGTCTGCAGATTCAGCCAGTTTTCTACATGCACTCACTAGCTGACTGACAAAGCTTGCTCTTACCACTGCCATCTGGAGCATACACAGGGAGCTGGCCAGGGGATGGAATGTGTGTGAGTGAGGCATTTGGAGCACTGGCAGTGCCCACAGGCCAGCTGAGGGGACCCACGGGTGAGGCATTCTCAGTGCCTTATGGGCAAGCTTCTTGATGGAATCAGTAACACAATAGTGTCTACATTCTTTTAATATTTCCCGAGAGTTCTATCTTCTCTTCTTCCTGCTACTTCCCACACACTAGTCATTTAGCTCATGATAAGTACTCCAGATACGGCTAGAGAGAAATGAGCCCATTTGGCAGTCTTCAGCACAGATGGGGAAGCTGAGTACTTACTTACCAGTTCTCCTTTCCCCCTGCAGGAGAAAGCATGGGTCACTAAACTGTGTAACTTTGGGGGAGGTATGATCTAGCAAAGTCAACTCTTTCTCTTACCCACTCCAACACATCCAAACTTGTATTATTTTTGTCCAACATAGTGCTGGAACTTCTCTGGAAACCTGGACTTCCACAAAGGCTCTCTTGTCTGTGGGTGATTTTTTTTTTTTTTTTTTGGGTGATTTTTTAAGTTACTGATCTCCAGAGGCTCCCACACCACAGCTTAGAGTGGCTGGAGTTGGCTTATGGACTACTGCAGGGTCCATAACCAGGACTGAGTCCTGTCTACCTGTTTCCCAATGCATTGTTGGGCAAGACTCCTCCTGGTTCCTTGACATATGGTGCTGGTATACAGTTTCCTTAAAGGTACTTTTGTTTGTGGATGGATGTTGAATTTTTGTTTTTGAGATGAAAACAAAACAAGGGATGTGTTTTGCCACACAATGCTGATGTCACACCAAAAAGATCTTTTGAGAGTAAAAAAACCTCATTGTTATTTTAATAAAACAAATATATTTTTTGTTCGTTCAGCAGCAATAATTGTAAAATTTGAGTCAAAAGCAGAACTTGGAGTGCTTAGATACCAGTTTATCAGCTTTATTCCTTAAAGCCACTGAAGTCTCGGTTTGATTTTAATTCTTGAATTTGCTGATCATCATGTTATAAATCCCTGAAGTAGTTAACACTCTAATATTCACAATCTCTTATCTTAGTGTATTTTATGAAAAAGATTACTTTGAATACTATACTTTGTCTCACATAATTTACATACCCATATTAGATGCCCTCTAATTGAATCTTAAAATTGGCTCGTTAAAGCTTAATTATGTTCTATGGCATAGTTTATCTGAATTGTTTTAAAATTTTTCCAGGTCAATTTCCAGGTACTAAAGGTTTTAATGGAATGCAACTAAGCTATATTCTTGACCAAAAAGCATAATTTCAGTTATTTCAATTTCTCTTGGTTATGCACATCCAGAATATTTAACCATGTTCATGTTTATTTGGACTATCATCATGAATTTAATTGTATGTTAAATTTGTAGGTCTCTGTTGTTAAATTAAGGGGCACCATTAAATGCATTGTTTTCATTTAAATTGTAAGAAAAATATTTATCTTTACATTACCTGGAGCTATTCCTCACTTGCTTTTTTAATTAATAGACATTATTTTTTAGAATAGTTTAATATTTATAGAGAAATTGAGTAATAATATAATTCCCATATAGCACCCTCTCACAGTCTTCACTATTATTAATATTTTATGTTGGTATGTTACAGTTTTAACAATGAACCAATATTGTTAACTAAAGTCTATAGATGATTCAGATTTCCTTAATTTTTACCTAGTATCCTTTTGTATTCCAGGATTCTATTCATGACATCACACTGCATTTAATCATTATCTTCCCTTAGATTCCTCTTGAGTGTGACAGTTTTTCAGATTTCCCTTGTTTTTGGGAACCTTGACAGTTTTGAGGAGTATTGATCAAGCGTGTTGTAGGATGTCCTTTTATTGGAATCTGTTTGATGCTTTTTCATGTTAGTCTGAGATTATGGCTTCTGGAAAGCAAGACCACTGAGGTAAAGTGCGATCATATCATATCAAGGGTATATAGTATCAACATGATTTATGACTGTTGACGTTGACCTTGAGCACCTGGCTAAAGAAGTTTATGTCAGGTTTCTCCACTATAGAGTTACACTTTTATTTCTTCCTTTTCATACTGTATTCTTTTAGAGGGAAGTCACCTTTAGAATGAAGTATCTACATAATTTATTTGAAATTCTTCTACACGGAAAACTTATTTCTTCTCAATTATTAATTATTTAATCATTTTTATACATCAGTATGGATGCGTATTATTTATTTTATATATAGGATTATAATGCCTACTTTATTAATTTTATTGCTCAATTTTTTCCATCCTGGCCATTGGGAATCTTTCAGTTGGTTCCTATTCCCCTTTGACATACCTCATCTCTTTGCATGTGTGTGTGTGTGTGTGTGTGTTTGAGCACTTTATTGTTGTATGGCATTATAAGATGCTTCAGGCTCATCTCGAATATTTCCAGCTCTAGTTCTAGAATCAGGGAATTCTCCAAGGATCTCTGATTTTGTTATTTATAAGGATTTTTTTTTTTTATTAGAGACTGGTATTAGCAAGATCTGGGCAGTAGGTGTGCTTGTTACTATTGGGTGTCATTTCTTTTAAGCTCTTTCTGCTCAGCTGATAGAGCAAAGAAAGATATGTTTGTATATTAACCTATGTATATACATATATCAATAAATATTTCTACATGTAAAGCTACCTTTAACTATATTAAGTTAAATATGAAGTCTGCTGGTATTCCCAACTCCAATACATTACCATATGGATATTCTGGCCTCATTTTTTGCTTATCTATAAATTCCCACTCCAACAATGAGAAACTTGGATCCTGTTATCTGTCATCCATTTTCTTAATGGTGCAATTCCAATATTTTTGAATAATGATATCAGAATTGTTCATATCTCTGTAGTAAACAACCTTTTGAACTAGAGTACAGTGCTTATATGCAGTTCCTTTTGCATTTGGTCTTATGTACACCACTCATTTCCAAAGTTACTCAGGTTATCACCCTTCCCATACCCACTTCAGTGAGGCTGTAATAGAGTAAGATTCTTTTGTCACATTCTGCATGCTTTCCTGAGATTCCTCAAACATCCCAAGTGATGTTTTTAAATTTGCATAAACTAAGGTTCATTCTTTATGCTATAAAGTTCCATGGGTTTTGACAAATACATAAGGGCATGTATTCATTACAGAACACACAAAATGGTTTTATTGCCCTAAAAAATCTCCTGTGCTTTGCCAGTTCTCCTTCTTTCCACTCCCTGAACCCATGGCAACCACTTATCTTTTTAGTGTTTTTATTGTTTTGCCTTTTCCACAATGTCATATAATTTGAATCATAAAGTAGGTAGCATTTTTAGACTGATTTCTTTCACTTAAGATGTATTTAAGTTTCTTCCAAGTCTTTCTGTGGCTTGATAACTCATTTCTTTTTTCACAGGGTAATATTTCATTTTACAGATGTACCACATATATCCATTCACCTGTTGAGGGACATCTTGGTTGCTTCTGCCTTTTGACCATATGAATAAAGCTGATATAAACATTCCTGTGCTGGTTTTTGTATGGACATAAGTTTTAAACTCAACTGAGTAAAAACCTAGGATCATGACTACTGGATTGGGTACATGACTATGTTTAGTTTTGTAAGATACTGATAAACAATCTTGGTACTTTTAGTTCAAATATATCCTTACTGATTTTCTTCCTGCTGGATATGCTAATAATTGAAAGAGGAGTTACTATAACAGTGGAGACCTCTCTGTTTCTATATATTTTTTATAGGCAACATATAGTTGCATATATATATTTTTTAATTGGGGTATAGTTGCTTTACAATGTTGTGTTAGTTTCTGCTGTACAATGAAGTGAATCAGCTATATGTATACATATATCCCCACCCTCTTGGACCTCCTTCCCACCCCCCCATCCCACCCATCTAGGTCATCACGCAACACCAAGCTGAGTTCCCTGTGCTATACAGCAGGTTCCCACCAGCCTATCCGTTTTACACATGGCAATGGCCATATGTCAATCTCAATTTCCCAATTCATCCCTCCCCTCACCTCCACCCCTCCCCATTTCCACAGGTCCATTCTCTATGTCTGTGTCTCTATTCCTGTCCTGCAAATAAGTATGCACTCTACTTTTAATTGACGTATTTAGACCATTGACATTTAAAGTGATTATTGTTATAGTTGGATTAATATCAAAAACATTTGTGCCTAATTTCTATTCACTGCATTTGTTCTCTGTTTCTTTTTTATGTTACATTCCTTTTCTGCTTTCTCTAGTTTTAAATGAGTATTTTGTATGATTCCTTTTTCTCTCCTCTCTTACCTTATCAATTAAGGTTTTTTTATTTTGCTTGTTTTAGAGCTTATACCTTTATAACCTAGTGTTTCCAACTTCTCCTCCCCACCCCTTATAACATTACTATCAGCCACTTAACTTAATCATATACTATAATCACCTAGTACTTTGTTACTATTATTAATTTAGACAAACTGTTGTCTATTAGATCAGTTAAGAAGAATACCAAAAAATTATTTATTATACCTTACTGAGTTTTCTCTGCTACTTCTCCTTTCTTTATGAAGATCTGAGTTTTGACCTATGCCACTTTCCTACTCTGTGAAGAATGTCTTCTAACATTTATTGCAGGCTTCTTTACTGGAGACATATTCCTTCAGTTATTGTTTATCTGAGAAATTCTTGATTTCTCTTTCACTCTTGAAGTGAATTTTGGGTCAGTGGATATAGAATTCTGGGTCGGTGCATTTTTTTTTCTTTCAAGACTTTAAATATTTCATTCCACTACCTTCTTGCTTACATGCTTTGTGACAGGAAGTCTGATGTAACTCTGATCCTTGTTCTTCTATAGGTAAGGTGTTCTCACCCCTCAGGCTGCTTTTAAGATTTACTCTTTGTCTTTGGTTTGGTTTTCTGCAATTCGAATATGGTTTGATGTAGATTCTTTTGATATCTATCCTTTCCAGTGTTCTCTAAGCGTCCTTGATCTATGTTTTGTTGTCTGTCATTAATTTCCGAACAATTTAAGCTGTTATTATCTCCAATATTTCTTCTGTTTCTTTCTTTATTTATCTTTTTAATTCTCTGTTTGCATTTTAGTTTAGGAAGTTTCTATTGACATGTCTTCAAGCTTAATGATTATTTCTTCAGCCATGTCTAACCTACTGATGTACCCATCAAATGCATTCTTCAGTGTTGATTCTAACATACCATTTTACCTTTTTCTTAGGGTTTTTTTTTTTCTCTCCTTACATTATCCATCTGTCCTTGCATGTTGTCTACTTTTTCCATTAGAGACCTTAACATATTAATCATAGCTATTTTACATTGATTCTATTTATGAGTCAGCTTCTAACACTCCCTTTGTCTCTTCAGGCTGCGTTTCTTTTCATACCGTTTAGAATGCCTTGTTATTTTGTTTGTTGAAAGTCAGTCATGATCTATTAGGTAATAAAAACTGAGAGACATGAGCACTTAAGTGAGGTTTTATGTTAACCTGGCTTGAAGTTCGTCTGTGTTTCATGTTTGCTGTAGCTGTAGTTACCAGAGGCTTCAGAATCCCCCAGTATCCTTGTTTTCCCTGTTGTCTTTGGGCCCACTAAGAACTAAATCTTAAATAGATTATGTTTCACATTTATTTCAAATATAATCCACTGTTATTATATGGGTCCTTTTATGCTGTGGTAAAGTGCGGAGGAAGGGAGAAAGTCTGTAATCTTATGATTAAATCTCACTCTTTTAGTGGGCTTGAATCCTTGAGCTGTGACTTTCAGAAGTGTTTCTCAGCATTTTCCCCCTACCTAGGTGAGACATAAAATCTAGGAGGGGCTTGAGTTGACTAATTGCCCTTCCTCCTGGTTGGATGAGGCTCTGGTAAAGTCTTTTCCTTTGAAGAGTAGGCTTTCGTTGTGGAGAACATTCTGGGCATATTTCAGCATGGTTATTTTTGTCCTCCGCTTGCTAGAAGTACAAGGTGATTTTTATTGGCTCTTTACCTTAAGAACTTGGTGAGATTTCTGGAGGTAAAACTCATGAAAGTATGGGACTCTAGGATTCTGACCTGGCACAGAAGCTGCTGGATTTGTATACTGTAAAAACACTTTATGAATTAGAGGAGGCTGCGTGTGGACCAGCTTGAGAGAGTGCAACTCCTCAATCTAATTTTTGCTCCTTAAGATTTGAGCTAAGGGAACTGCGGTGTGAATAGATTTTACCAGCCTAGCTCAAAGAATATATCAGAATGCTGGAAACATTGAGGATGTTTGTCAGTACATGTATCTGCATACACTGTGCTTCCAACCACCAAGCACCAAGATTTACGTATATTAAGCAATCTCTTGGTCTGCATAATCTAGAGGTAGACAATTTTATATCCTAGAATGGCTCCACTGGGATTTTACAGTGGGAAAGCAGTTAGACTGAGACAACTTCTTTCCAGTAGTCTCAATGCATTTCTCAGTGAGAAGAAATGAAATATTGGTGGTCACACAGGCACCCAGTCTTTTGGCCCAAGGCAATTGATGGATGTATTCAGGAATTTCAGTGAAATGACAGGAAGGTGGCACTAGTTGCATGGGGAAAAGAAGAGGGAAGAGTCCATGTGAATGGGGTGTTTGGGAGATTTTCAAGGAGAAAGTTCATAAAGAGAGTGCTAAAGATTGAGAAAATCTGGAGCAGTTACGAACTGTGAGAAAATTGGAGATGAGAGGCAAGGGGATTTTTGTAACATATTGTCATGCTGTTGATCCGGAGGTCTTTGAACACGTCAGCACAAGCAACCTTGTCCACATGAGCATCTGGCCTATATTTGACTTACAAAAAAAGGTAGAAGGATCAAAAATTTTTGTTTGCATGTGGCATAGTAGAATAAATAAGCAAAAATAAAAATATATCTTATGAAATATTTTAAACCAAAAAGTATGGAGAGGTACATTTTAAGAACACCTGGAGCTTTTATCAAGATATTAAAATACCAGATTTTCACAGTGATTGTAAATGTTAAAAATGAATTGCAAAATGTTTATAATAATACAGTTGTCCCTAGAGTATCCATAATCACCCATCAGATGATCAATCACTTGAAGAAACATCATGATCAATCTTTGTCATGGAAAATGAAGTTGTATTATAACCAGCTCTTTGTCAATGGTCAGTGGTCAAAGGTACTGATTTCTAAGTGTGGTAACAATGAAAAAAATTGAATAACTGTGTAAACATTAAGGTTCATTTAATTTTTATAGATTTAAATATTCAGATAACCTTTAGACATCACTTCATTAAATTATTCTATCTTGAACTTTAAAAAATATTTCTATGTAATGTACAAGACCAGTTTTGTAAGAAGATCACAATGTTTGTCAGTAGACTCCAGGGTATGAAAGAGAAAATATTTACTCTTTGATTTATTAGAGACCTAAATGTCAATCTCTTTCTTCAGAATCTAGTGTTGTCATGAGGTGTGCCAGCTGATTGGATCTTAATATTTTTTATTACATGTTTGAAAGACTTCAGCTTTCAAATTTGTAAGCAATTTTTACTGTTAGACTAGAGAATTAAATTGTTAAATTCCTTTATGGACATACTGTGTTTCTTAGGGGAGGGAAGAATTTTTAGTTTTGCAGTGATAGACTTAGTTTTGATGATATGAAACAAATGTCTGCTCATTGATCTTAATAGGGTAAGGGAATTGTCACTGGAGTCAAAAGCAACTTGGGCCTCTAGAGGCATGGTATACTCCAAGTGGTGAAAGGGCTGGGGATGTGAATATTATTACCCTTGACATTAGAAGGAAGCTGAGAGTTCCCTGGACAGTTCTAGGGATTCTGAAGTTGAGTATGCTAAACTCTGAATAGCTGCTTCTAATAATATTTGGAGAAGATATCCCTCCCTTAGTTTAGAGAATTGACAGAAGCCATCCACAAAGGACGGCTGTATCCAGCAGAACAGAGGGTCAGTAGCTAAGACAGTGACCTAGTAGCAGATGATGCCATACAACCTTAGGTAAAGAGTGACCTGCTCATGAGTCAAGGTACCTGGTGAAGAGTAGTATAAAGAAATTGCTTACCATTATGCATAAGATATTTACTAGTGACCAGCTTCACAATCCTTACCACCACTGGTTGTCATCCACATCTCACAGCAGTGTATCATACACCCAAAGGCTAGAGAAACCTCTAATCATAATTGTTTCATGCAGACATTTGAGGCTGACAGTGCTTTCTATATTTTCCCCTCTCTTCATTCACTGATATAGCAATAGGCTTCATGATCATTACTGAACGTTACCATCATAGGTAACCACACCTTGTAGCCCACTGTTGTACTTACATGTCAATCCAGGCTCCCATTTCTCCACATCCTCTCCCTGTCTGCCAGTCCAAAGTGTGGGACCATGGCAAAGTTGCTTAAATTCAGTTGCACCACCACACGGGATTATTATAAGTATCATAAAAGACATCATTTCCTTTCATCCTGCCAGGTCCACCCAGGTTATATATCACCCTCTCCCTTTAAATTCTACCAAGTTCTTTTCCTCTAGGTAGAATTTATTACTTCCTATTTGAATTCCCCTAGTACTTTTAGAAACCACTATAACTTATCATACTTAATTATTTAAATGTTTATCTTGATCAAGTAACTGTGATTTCCTTAAAGAGAGTGATCATAACTTTTTCATGTTTATGTTACTACTATCTAGCACAATGCATGGCACATAAGAGATGTTCTTTAATTGTTCCTTGAATGAATTACAGTACTGGAATAGTGTTTTGCAATTTAAAGAAACTATCTTCCCATCATTACCATAGCTGCTATGTCCTGATGGAGGTTCTTAACAGGAAAGAAAGTTGTGGGAAATAAAAAAGTAGATGTTTTACACAGGGGGTAAAATATTAAAAGATACAAACAACAGGTGAAGGAGTGATGATCATAAGGTAGATTTACTGTGTAAAAGAAAAAAGTATATTAAATTTAGTTATTCAGTTATTTTAGTAAGTAATCTTAAAGGATACTATATATTATATTTGGAAAAGTTTTACATAATATGTTAGTAGAAATAATATGTTCTAGGTGGATATAAAATGTTATGTCTTGGTCCATTTGAAGAGAAATGAAGATTAGGGTGAGTTGGGTCAAGGAAATAGTAGGTTGTATACATTCAAGTAGCCATAAAGTCAAGGTGAGTAAAAAACAAATGGCAATCAATAAATTTAGCAGAGGGTGCAGTTCAGACTAACCATTATAATCAGCATTCCTGTGAGATGGGTTATGAATTTTCCCCTGGTGTTACTGTAATTTAATAGATAAAATCACAGGTAAATGGTTAAAGAGTAGAGTTGAAATAGCACCTGAGTTGTGAGCCTCACATTGGAGGAGGGATGGAAGGACTATTAAGTTGTTCAAATAAGGAAAAAAAAAAAAAAAAGAAACATCATGTAGAGAAAGACTTTGATGATTATAGGAATAAAAGAAAAGAAAGGAAACCTTGCACGTTTAAGAACATCCTGTATAGTAATACATTACTTCTGATGACATAGTTGCAACAGCAAAGAGAAATCATGATTCCACATACCTTGCCCTGTCCAACTTGTCACCATCACTGCTTGGAGGAAGGCCCGCAAAAGAGTCGGATAGAACACTCAGCAGACACCAACATGATCCCCTCATGTTATAAACTTGTTCACAATTCTTCTGCCTACTTCTCCCTAGCTATCAGCCTCCCAGAATCTACTAGTCATGCTGGAGACTGCTAGACTTTTTCAACATTTATTATATGTCAGATCATATAGTAGGCATTTGAATTACTTCATTTAGTAGACCTCACAAATATTTAAAGTAAGTATTTTTACTGCCATTATTGAGATAATAAAATTAAGGATGAGATATTAAATAACTTGGCCCTTGTCAAACAGCTAATAAATGGAGAAGCCACAATTTTCAGGTCTAGGTAAGTCCGCAAACTCTGCTTCTTACAGTATCAGGTGCTGTATCCCAATAAATCACTTTCTGGTTCACTTCTCTAAATTCTACCAAAGTCTAGTATAATATTTTAATATAGTATATTTAAAATTAATTTTTAAAATGAGACCGCAGAATGTTCTGCTTTCTTCATAAAATAGTAATTATTGTTTGATCAAATAGCTCTTCTAAATTTCTGAAATATACTACTCATTCCCCTAGTCATTGTGCCATTATCATACTCTAATTTTTTTTGACTAGTATAAAATACAGAAGTCAAAATTTCTGTTTCTGTTAAATTACTGTTTCTGAACATTTAAGATGGAAAATTTTTTTAATGAATTAATTTAAAGGCAATTCTTTCTGGGCCAAAACTTCCAAGGAGATTTTTGTCATACACATTAAGAAAATAGGTCACTGAGATGAGATATTTGTTGTCCAAATAATAGAATAGATAATTTCAACTTCTGAGTCAAAACAGCAACAGAATATTGTTTAATAATTGAAGTGTAATAATGATGGCCCATTAATTAAAATAGATTCATATAGTCATTGTGCCTAACACAGAATGTTTGAAATATAAATAAAAGTACATACAGAAAAAAAAACCATTGATAATTATTGAAGTTTAAAATTAACTTAAAGAATTTAAATGAGTACAGTAATTTTAGTACATACAATGTGTTTCTTTCTTTTTAATTTTTAAGCTTTTAACTTTTTTTAAAAAATGAATTTATTTATATATTTTTGGCTGTGTTGGGTCTTCATTTCTGTGCGAGGGCTTTCTCTAGTTGTGGCGAGTGGGGGCCACTCTTCATCGCGGTGCGCAGGCCTCTCACTGTCGCGGCCTCTCTTGTCGTGGAGCACAGGCTCCAGACGCGCAGGCTCAGTAGTGTGGCTCACGGGCCTAGTTGCTCCGTGGCATGTGGGATCTTCCCAGACCAGGGCTCGAACCCGTGTCCCCTGCATTGGCAGGCAGATTGTCAACCACTGCACCACCAGGGAAGCCCTACAATGTGTTTTTAAAATTAAAATTTATACTAGTTTATATTATAATTAAGACATGTTCAATGTAAACAGACTAGAAAATAGAAGGAAAATATCACCATCATTTACCATCAGACCTCTGGTATCTTGCCCTCTCATCTCTTCTGCTGCCTCCTTTAAATTGAAGCCAACAATGGCCAATCTTTACGCCCAGACAAATTCTGCTTTCAGAATCCCAACTCTTTATATTCAGCTGCCTACTGAAGAGCACTAAAACATATCCCAAATTTGGGCAGAACATGTCAATAAGTCATAAACTGGAAACAGACAATTTTTTTAAACTTCAGACCTGACTCCATCAAATTGGAATGTACTCTATAATGTAACTAACAACATAGATTTTTTTTTTAAGGTACCTAACAGAGACAGATTAAGAAAATTTATAAAGGGTATTCAAACTTTCTTCCAATGAATTTGACCTTCTCTTATCTAGAATCCAGGTATTTCCCACTCTGAAATAAGTGACAAGATGGCAAAAGTTAAGCTAGTAAATACTTCCCAAGGAGACACTTCACTTTTGTTTTTTTTTTAATTTTTAAAGACATTGGCTTAAGGATGTCTTTCTTGGTTTATATTTAGTTAAGCCAAAAGGTAGAACTCAGATATTTTCTTTAAAAACTTGTATAGCTTAGCTTATTTCTATCAAGGACATTTTTGCCTGTAGACCTTCTTCTTATGGGTGTACTCAAAATTTTCTATCAAGTAGAGAAATTATTTTCACCCCAATTTTCAAGCAATGTGATCTCCAGAGTGGGGTATGTGAACTAGTCAAGGCCTTGAAGTGCCAGGGCTTATTTATTTTTATCTCATTTACAGTTTTGTTGTGTAAGGTAGATATTACAGAAAAGCATTAATGCCACACTAGTTAACACTTAAAAATATGTATACCTGGGGGACCTTTAAGATGGCAGAGGAGTAAGACATGGAGATCACCTTCCTCTCCACAAATACATCAAAAATACTTCTACAAGTGGAACAGCTCCTACAGAACACCTTCTGAATGCTGGCAGAAGACCTCAGACTTCCCAAAAGGCAAGAAACTCCCCACGTACCTGGGGAGGGCAAAAGAAAAAAGAAACAACAGAGACAAAAGAATAGGGACAGGATCTGCACCTCTGGGAGGGAGCTGTGAAGGAGGAAAAGTTTCCACATACTAGGAAAACCCTTCACTGGTGGAGATGGGGGATGGGTGTGGGGGGAAGCTTCAGAGCCACGGAGGAGAGCACAGCAAGAGGGGAGCAGAGGGCAAAGTGGAGAGATTCCTGCACAGAGGATCAGTGCCAACCAGCACTCACCAGCCTGAGAGGCTTGTCTGCTCACACGCTGGAGCGGGTGGCTGCTGAGAGCTGAGGCTCGGGCTTTGAAGGTCAGATCTCAGGGAAAGGACTGGGGTTGGCTACGTGAAGACAGCCTGAGGGGCCAGTGTGCCACAGCTAGCTGGCAGGGAGTTTAGGAAAAAGTCTGGACCTGCCTAAGAGGCAAGAGACCACTGTTTTGCAGTGCGCAAGGAGAGGGGATTCCTTCCCTGTGTGCCCAAAGAAGGCAGAGCACCACCTAAGTGAGCTCCAGAGACAGGCGCAAGCTGCGGCTATCAGCTCAGACCCCAGAGATGGGCATGAAACGCTAAGGATGCTGTTGCTGCCACCAAGAATCCTGTGTGCAAGTGCAGGTCACTATCCACAATCCCCCCACCCAATGGGAGCCTCTGCAGCCCACCACTGCCACGGTCCCATGATCCAGGGACAACTTCCTCGGGAGAACACATGGCATGCCTCAGGCTGTTGCAATGTCATGTTGACCTCTGCCACTGTAGACTCGCTCCACATTCCAATTATGACTACTATACCCATCCCTTCCTCCAGCCTGAGTGAGCTAGACACCCCCAATCAGGCGCTGCTTTAACCCCCTCCTATCTGGGTGGGTAACAGATGCCTGAGAGTGACCTACACGCAGAGGTGGGGCCAAAACCAAAGCTGAACCCCGGGAGCTGTGCGAACAAAGAAGAGAAAGGGAAATTTCTCCCAGCAGCCTCAGGAGCAACAGATGAAATCCCCACAATCAACTTGATGTACCTTGCATCTGAGGAATACCTTAAGAGACAACGAATTGTCCCAAAATTGAGGCGGTGGATTTTAGGAGCAACTGTAGACTTTGGGTTTGCTGTCTGTGAGTGATCTGTTTCTGATATTTATGTTTATCTTAGTTTAGTTTTTACTGCTTCTTATCATTGGTGGATTTCTTTATTGGTATGCCTGCTCTCTTCTTTATTTTTTAAATTATTATTTTTTATGTTAATTAAAAAAATTTTTTTGTATTATTATTTATCTCTTTCTTTTTTTCTCCCTTTTCTTCTGAGCTGTGTGGCTGACAGGGTCTTGATGCTCTGGCCTGACATCACGCCTGAGCCCCTGAGGTGGGAGAGCCGAGTTCTGGTCACTGGCCCACCAGAGACCTCCTGGCCCCACGTAATATCAATCAGTGAGAGCTCTCTCAGAGATCCCTGTCTCAAACCTAAGACCCAGCTCCACTCAAGGACCAGAAAGCTCCAGTGCTGGACACCCTATGACAAACAACTAGTAAACAGGAACATAACCCCACCCATTAGGCCAGGATGCATAAAATCATACTAAGTTCACAGACACCCCAAAACACAACACTGGATGCAGCCCTGCCTACCAGAAAGACAAGATCCAGCCCCACCCATCAGAACACAGGCACCAGTCCCCTCCACCAGGAAGCCTACACAACCCACTGAACCAACCTTACACACTGGGGGCAGACACCAAAAACAGTGGGAACAATGAACCTGCAGTCTGCAAAAAGGAGACCCCAGACACAGTAAGTTAAACAAAATGAGAAGACAGAGAAATACACAGTAGATGAAGGAGCAAGGTAAATACCCTCCAGACCAAACAAATGAAGAGGAAATAGGCAGTCTACCAGAAGAAGAATTCAGAGTAATGATAGTAAAGATGATCCAAAATCTTGGAAATAGAATGGAGAAAATACAAGAAATGTTTAACAAGGACCTAGAAGAACTAAAGTGCAAACAAACAATGATGAACAACACAATAAATGAAATTAAAAATTCTATAGTAGGATCAATAGCAGAATAACTGAGGCAGAAGAACGGATAAGTGACCTGGAAGATAAAATAGTGGAAATAACTACTGCAAAGCAGAACAAAGAAAAAAGAATGAAAAGTATTGAAGACAGTCTCAAAGACGTCCGGGACATTAAACATACCAACATTCGATTCATATGGGTCCCAGAAGAAGAAGAGAAAAAGAAATGGACTGAAAAAATTTTGAAGAGATTATAGTTGAAAACTTCCCTAATATGGGAAAGGAAATAGTCAATCAAGACCAGGAAGTGCAGAGAGTCCCATACAGGATAAATCCAAGGAGAAACACGCCAAGACGCATATTAATCAAACTATCAAAAATTAAATACAAAGAAAAAATATTAAAAGCAGCAAGGGAAAAACAACAAATAACATACAAGGGAATCCCCATAAGGTTAACAGCTAGCTGATCTTTCAGCAGAAACTCTGCAAGCCAAAGGGGAGTGGCAGGACATATTTAAAGGGATGAAAGGGAAAAACCTACAACCAAGATTACTCTACACAGCAAGGATCTCATTCAGATTTGATGGAGAAATTAAAACCTTTACAGACAAGGAAAGGTTAAGAGAATTCAGCACCAATAAAATGTCTTTACAGCAAATGCTAAAGGAACTTCTCTAGGCAGGAAACAAAAGAAAAGGAAAAGACCTACAAAAGCAAACCCAAAACAATTAAGAAAATGGTAATAGGAAGATACATATCAATTATTACCTTAAATGTAAATGGATTAAATGCTCCAACCAAAAGACATAGACTGGCTGAATGGATACAAAAACAAGACCCGTATATATGCTGTCTACAAGAGACCCACTTCGGACCTAGGGACACATACAGATTGAAAGTGAGGGGATGGAAAAAGATATTCCATGCAAATGGAAATCAAAAGAAAGCTGGAGTAGCAATTCTCATATCAGACAAACTAGACTTTAAAATAAAGACTATTACAAGAGGCAAAGAAGAACACTACATAATTATCAAGGAATCAATCCAAAGAAGATATAACAATTGTAAATATTTATGCATCCAACATAGGAGCACCTCAATACATAAGGCAAATACTAACTGCCAAAAAAGGGGAAATCAACAGTAACACAATAATAGTAGGGGACTTAAACACCCCACTTTCACCAATGGACAGATCAACAAAAATGAAAATAAATAAGGAAACACAAGCTTTAAATGACAGAGTAAACAAGGTGGACTTAACTGATATTTATAAGACATTCCATCCAAAAACAACAGAATACATTTTCTTCTCAAGTGCTCATGGAACATTCTCCAGGATAGATCATATCTTGGGTCACAAATTAAACCTTGGTAAATTTAAGAAAATTGAAATCGTATCAAGTACATTTTCCAACCACAATGCTATGAGACTAGATATCAATTAAAGGAAAAAAACTGTAAAAAATACAAACACATGGAGGCTAAACAATACACTACTAAATAACCAAGAGATCACTGAAGAAATCAAAGGGGAAATCAAAAAATTCCGAGAAACAAATGACAATGAACACAAAATGACCCAAAACCTATGGGATGCAGCAAAAGCAGTTCTACAAGGGAAGTTTTTAGCAATAAAATCCTACCTCAAGAAACAAGAAAAATTTCAAATACACAACCTAACTTTATACCTAAAGTAATTAGGGAGAGAAGAACAAAAAAACCCCAAAGTTAGCAGACGGGAAGAAATCATAAAGATCAGATCAGAAATAAATGAAAAAGAAATGAAGGAAACAATAGCAAATATCAATAAAACTAAAAGCTGTTTCTTTTTTTAAAAATTAATTAATTAATTAATTTCTGGCTTTGTTGGGTCTTCATTGCTGCGTGCGGGCCTTCCCTAGTTGTGGCGCTCAGGCTTCTTATTGTGATGGCTTCTCTTGTTGTGGAGCACCAGCTCTAGGCATGTAGGCTCAGTAGTTGTGGCACAGGGGCTTAGTTGCGCCACGGCATGTGGGATCTTCCTGGAGCAGGGCTCAAACCCATGCCACTGGCATTGACAGGTGGATTCTTAACCACTGTGTCATCAGGGAAGTCCCTAAAACCTGGTTCTTTGAGAAGATAAATAAAATTGATAAACCATAAGCCAGGCTCATCAAGAAAAAAAGGGAGAAGACTCAAATCAACAGAATTAGAAATGAAAACAGAGAAGTAACAACAGACACTGCAGAAGTACAAAAGATCATGAGAGATTACAAGCAACTATATGTCAATAAAATGGACAACCTGGAAGAAATGGACAAATTCTTAGAAAAGCACATTGTTCTGAGACTGAACGAGGACGAAGCACTGAAATTGAAACTGTGATTAAAAACCTTCCAACAAACAAAAGCCAAGGACCAGGTGGCTTCACAGGCAAATTCTATCAAACATTTAGAGAAGAGCTAACACCTATCCTTCTCAAACTCTTCCAAAATATAGCAGAGAGAAGAACACTCCCAAACTCATTCTACGAGGCCACCATCACGCTGATACCAAAACAGGACAAACATGTCACAAAAAAAGAAAATTACAGGCCAATATCTCTGATGAACATAGATGCAAAAATCCTCAACAAAATACTAGCAAACAGAATCCAACAGCACATTAAAAGGATCATACACCATGATCAAGTGGGGTTTATCCCAGGAATGCAAGAATTCTTAAATATACACAAATCAACCAATGTGATACACTATATTAATAAACTGAAGGACAAAACCATATGATCATCTCAATAGATGCAGAAAAAAGCTTTTGACAAAATTCAACACCCATTTATGATAAAAACTGTCCAGAATGTAGTCATGGAGGTAACCTACCTCAACATAATAAAGACCATATATGATAAACCCACAGCCAGCATCGTTCTCAATGGTGAAAAACTGAAACCATTTCCACTAAGATCAGGAACAAGAGGAGGTTACCCACACTCACCACTGTTATTGAACATAGTTTTGGAAGATTTAGCCACAGCAATCAGAGAAGAAAAAGAAATAAAAGGAATCCAAATCAGAAAAGAAAGAAGTAAAGCTGTCACTGCCGATGACATGATACTGTACAAGGAGAATCCTAAAGATGCTACCAGAAAACTACTAGAGCTAATCAATGAATTTGGTAAAGTAGCAGGATACAAAATTAATGCACAGAAATCTCTTGCATTCCTATACACTAATGATGAAAAATCTGAAAGAGAAATTAAGGAAACACTCCCATTTGCCATTGCAACAAAAAGAATAAAATACCTAGGAATAAACCTACCTAAGGAGACAAAAGACCTGTATGCAGAAAACTATAAGACACTGAGG
The DNA here is from genome assembly GCF_009873245.2 of Balaenoptera musculus. NCBI lineage: Eukaryota > Metazoa > Chordata > Mammalia > Artiodactyla > Balaenopteridae > Balaenoptera > Balaenoptera musculus. The sequence goes on from NC_045787.1 coordinate 97,944,404, forward strand.
AAAGAAATTAAAGATGATACAAACAGATGGAGAGATATACCATGTTCTTGGGTTGGAAGAATCAACATTGTGAAAATGAGTATACTACCCAAAGCAATCTACAGATTCAATGCAATCCCTATCAAACTGAAAATGGCATTTTTTCACAGAACTAGAACAAAAAATTTCACAATTTGTATTGAAACACAAAAGACCCTGAAGAGCCAAAGCAATCTTGAGAAAGAAAAATGGAGCTTGAGGAATCAGGCTTCCTGACTTCAGACTATACTACAAAGCTACAGTAATCAAGACAGTATGGTATTGGCACAAAAACAGAAATACAGATCAATGGAACAGGATAGAAAGCCCAGAGATAAACCCACGCACATATGGTCACCTTATCTTGTTAAAGGAGGAAAGAATATACAATAGAGAAAAGACAGCCTGTTCAATAAGTGGTGCTGGGAAAACTGGACAGTTACATGTAAAAAAATATTAGAACATTTCCTAACTCCATACACAAAAATAAACTCAATATGGACTAAAGACCTAAAGGTAAGACCAGACACTGTAAAACTCTTAGAGGAAAACATAGGCAGAACACTCTATGACATAAATCACAGCAAGATCCTTTTTGACCCACCTCCTAGAGAAATGGAAATAAAAATAAAAATAAACAAATGGGACCTAATGAAACTTAAAAGCTTCTGCACAGCAAAGGAAACCATTAACAAGGCAAAAAGGCAACCCTCAGAAAGGCAAATGAAGTAACTGATAAAGGATTAATCTCCAAAATTTACAAGCACCTAATGCAGCTCAATATCAAAAAAACAAACAACCCAATCCAAACATGGGCAGAAGACCTAAATAGCCATTTCTCCAAAGAAGATATACAGATTGCCAACAAACACATGAAAGGATGCTCAACATCACTATTCATTAGAGAAATGCAAATCAAAACTACAATGAGGTATCACCTCACGCCAGTCAGAATGACCATCATCAAATAATCTACAAACAATAAATGCTGGAGAGGGTGTGGAGAAAAGGGAACCCTCTTGCACATTTGGTGGGAATGTAAATTGATACAGCCACTATGGAGAACAGTATGGAGGTTCCTTAAAATCTAATCATAGAACTACCATATGACCCAGCAATCCCACTACTTGGCATATACACTCAGAAAACCATGAGTCAAAAAGAGTCATGTACCACAATGTTCATTGCAGCACTATTTACAATAGCTAAGACATGGAACCAACCTAAGTGTCCATGGACAGATGAATGGATAAAGAAGATATGGGATATATATACAGTGGAATATTTCTCAGCCATAAAAAAACGAAGTTTAGTTATTTGTAGTGAGGTGAATGGACCTAGAGTCTGTCATGCAGAGTGAAGTAAATCAGAAAGAGAAAAACAAATACTTTATGCTAACACATATATATGGAATCTAAAAGAAAATGGTTCTGAAGAACCTAGAGGCAGGACAGGAATAAAGACATAGTCGTAGAAAATGGACTTGAGGACACGGGGAGGGGGAAGGGTAAGCTGGGATGAAGTGAGAGAGTAGCACTGACATATATACCCTACCAAATATAAAATAGATAGCTAGTGGGAAGCAGCCGCATAGCACAGGGAGATCATCTGGGTACCTTGTGACCACCTAGAGGGGTGGGATAGGGAGGGAGGAGGGAGACCCAAGAGAGAGGAGATATGGAGATATATGTTTATGTATAGCTGATTCACTTTGTTATACAGTAGAAAGTAACACAGCATTGTGAAGCAACTATACTCCAATAAAGATGTTAAATATATATATATATATATATATATATATATATATGCCTGTTAAATATTAAATATGTTTTAAATAGCAGAAGTTAGCATTTCCAAAATTGTTTGGTAATCGATAAATATAGAAATAGACTCTTACATGTTGATATCCCTGAATATGGTGGCTACATGTTTTGCAAGGTGTGTATTTTTAAATTTGTTTTCTTTACTTAGAATGTTTTATTAAAGCGGTGATAAGACCACATACCTTCATTAACTATAGTGCCGAACTCCTATTAATATAGGGGCTGCTCAGCGAGTTGGAGGAGGCACTGAAGAGCTATTCAGTTTAGGGTCTCAGAGAAAATACAGATTTATAATTATCGGTATTTTTAGAACATGGTGCCAATCTAGTAATATAGGTTTAAAATTTGTGCATGCTGTGCTTGATTATTTCATTTCAATAATGAATAGTAGTACTTATCTTCTTAGGTGAATGGCCTACAGCTTTATTCATTTGAGTACTGAGTACAGCATAGAGAAATATTAACATGTTTTTATCTACCCAGCACAAACCAGTAAGTCAGTTGGCTTCATGGGATGATGAAAATTACCTCCTGCCAACATCAAAGCAAGTTCTTTTAAAATTAAATCAATCTAGATTTGGAGTAACTGTTGAATAGCCCCTTAATCTCAGATAAACACAAGTAACACACATGTACAAGAATTATGGCCTGGGTATTTCCGATTGGCACTTATCTTTGCATTTAAGTATACACTTCGACAGGATTTCTCTTGAAGAGCTACAACTGTTGGCTCTACCTAGCATCCTGGGGTTTGTAGCTTTTATGTTTTCAGTTATACTGAATACTATCTGTTTACAGGATAGACTGCTATAACAGACTCTGAATTCTCAAAGCCAGAGATATTTGGGCAGTATGCCCCATCATTCTTCTGTTACAAGTTCTGTGAAACTTAACAGAAAGGACCAGCAATTTTATGTTAATTAAGCTTTTCAAGTTTTCCATTTCTGGGGATTTTCAATTTTGGTAACTTATATTTTTATAAGGAAATCATTCATTTCTTAGAACTTTTCAAATGCATTGCCATAGAGTTCCAAGTATTACTTTAATTTCATCTTTTCTGTGCCTGTGTCTCCTTTCTCTTAATTTTGTGTGTAGCCTTCTCTCTCTCTCCTTCCCTCTCTCCCTCTTTACCCCTTCTTTTGTTAACAACATGTTTAACTATTTTATTCATCATTACAAAAAACAGTTTTTGAATTTATTCTTTCTACTAATTTGGGTTATTTATCTTCAGTGTCATTAATTTCAGCTTCTATCTTTATTAATTTCATTTCTTTCAAATTGTGTTACTCTTTTCTCTTTTACATAAAATTATTGAATAGTTTTTTTTTCATTTATAGCCTTTCTTCTTTAATATTGAAAAAATTAAATGTACATTTTCCAAGCACAGTTTTTACTGTGTCCCATGGGTTGTCAGTATGAAGAATTCTATTTCTCAATGACTTCAAGATGTTTTGCAATTTTCTGTTGATTTCCTCTTTGATCTGTGGGTTACCTAGGGGTCTGTTTCTTAATTTCTGGTTGATTAAGATGTTTTGTCACTTTATTATTTAGTCTTAATTTTACTGGATTCTAACCAGAATATCTGGTGTGTAATTTTTTACCTTTTAATTTGTGTAGTTTCTATATACCCAAGAAAATTATTACATTTTTCATGTTTCACGAATATAGGAAAAAAAAAACATTTATTCTCCATTTGAGGGATACAAAGTTTTATATATGCGTGTGAGTTAGGGTATGTGTTCAAGGTTATAGATTTTAAAAATTCATTTCTTATATACCCTTCCCTTACTCTATACCAGGTGCTGCAACAAAATACCATGGACTAGGTAGCTTATAAATAATAAAAATTTATTTCTCACATTTCTGGAGTTTGGAAGTCCTACATCAGGGTGCCAGCATGTTCAGGAGAGAGTCCTAAGTTGCAGGTTGCCAGTTTATCCCTGTGTCCTTACAAGGTGGGAAGAATGAGGGAGCTCTCTTGGTCTCCTTTATAAAGACATTAATCTTATTTATGAGGGCTTTGCCTTCATGACCTAATCTCACTCTAAAGTCTCTACCTCCCAGTACTATCATATTAGGCATTAGGATTTCAGCATGTGAGTTTCAGAGAGACACTAACATTCAGATCATAGCAGTCTTTACTGATTTTTGTCTACTAGATATGCACAACAGAGAAAGAGGGATATTCTAGTTTCCCACTCTAATTTTAATCAAAGTTTTTTGTTTGTTTATATTTTTGATAGCTTTTGCCTCACATTATGTATCTGCTGTTCTGTTTGGCACACATAGTTTTGTGACTGCATTATCTATTTTCATAAATTGTAAATTTTATTATCAAATACTTAACCAGTTTCATCTTAGTTCTTTGAACCTTAACTTTCACCTTGCCTGATGCTGCCTTATTTCCATTTGCATTTTCTCTTTATCTCCTTATTTTTCTTTTAAGCATCAAATAGCTGTGTGTTTATTTTTTAGCATAATCTGATGATCTCTGTATTTTAATTGAGGAATTCAAATGCTTCATTTTTAGGGTAATGACTGATATGCCTTATCTCTTCTTCCTTACTGTAAGTTTGCTGTTTATTTTACATTGTAGTTTTTTGTTCACTTTTTTCTTATCGTTGTTGATTTTATTATTATTCATTTAATTTCTTTTGTAAAGTTAGAAGCTCTCCATACTTTTTCATGCAATATTTACTTTCCTCCAACTTCCACATCCATTATTATATACATGCTAGATATCCTGGATTTAATCTCTCAACTGTTTATCTTTTCCCTCTTGTTTACTATATCAGTGTTTTTCTCTTTGCTATAAAATGTTATTTTTTTTTGTACTTGGTAATCCACATTTTTCAGCATTATTATGCTGTTCTTTAATTTATTGAATTATTTGGAAACCCATGTTCTTTTAAGATTCAGAAAGGTTTTTTCCATGTGTGATATAGTATACTTGAACTTCCTTAAATGAACCCTACCCCAGCCTTTAAAGTTTTTGTCTGGATTATCCAAAAGCTCTATTTTGTGTTCTGATTTATCTTCCTCAGTAAGCTCTTGGGCACCCAGAGATGTAATGCTTTTTTTCTTTGTTGCCTCTTGGGACTCAGATTCAGTTGAGAGAGTACCTTAAGAGAAGGTGTCCTAACCAGTGGTGGAAGATAATTTTGTCATGACAGGCTACAGCTGTAGAACCAGGGAAGTTCCAAGGCATTTGCTGAGGCACTTGGTAGAGGCTTTCCTGCTCTGCCAACTACCTGTGTTCTTTTTGTATGGAGAAAAGTCAAGTCATCTTTCACTTCCTTCTTGGCATCTTGTGAATAACAAAAGATCAGGAACACTGGAGGGGAAAAAGGCAATGCTGACTTATTAAAAGATATCACAGATCTCTGCAGGCCACTGCTTTCTATTCCTCAACCTAGATCTCCCCATAGCTGGTCTCCAGACACTCACCCAGCCACTGGAATAAAACCTCTCCTAAATCTTCCCAGCTTGAACGCCAGACTTCCTCTTTTGAACCAAGAAGATAAACTCAAAATGGATTACAGACCTAAATGTAAGGTTGGATACTATAAAACTCTTAGAGGAAAACATAGGCAGAACACGCTTTGACATAAATCACAGCAAGATCTTTTTGAATCCATCTCCTAGAGTACTGAAAATAAAAACACAAATAAACAAATGGGACCCACTTAAACTTAAAAGCATTTGCACAGCAAAGGAAACCACAAACAAAACAAAAAGACAACCCTCAGAATGGAAGAAAATATTTGCAAGCGCAGCAACTGACAAGGGATTAATCTACGAAATATACAAACAGCTCATGCAACTCAATATCAAAAAAACAAACAACCCAATCAAAAAGTGGGTGGAAGATCTAAATAGACATTTTTTCCAAAGAAGACATACAGATGGCCAAAAAGCACATGAAAAGTTGCTCAACATCACTAATTGTTAGAGAAATGCAAATCAAAACTACAATGAGTTATCACCTTACACCAGTCAGAATGGCCATCATCAAAAAATCTACAAACACTAAATGCTGGAGAGGGTGTGGAGAAAAGGGAACCCTCCTACACTATTGGTAGGAATGTAAACTGATACAGGCACTATGGAGAACAGTATGAAGGTTCCTTAAAAAAAAAAAAAATAGAGCTACCATATGATCCAGCAACTCCACCCCTAGGCATATATCCAGAGAAAACCATAATTTGAAAAGATACATGTACCCCAATGTTCATTGCAGCACTATTTACAATAGCCAGAACATGGAAGCAACCTAAATGTCCACCAACAGAGGAATGGATAAAGAAGATGTGGTACATATATACAATGGAATATTACTCAGCCATAAAGAAGAATGAAATAATGCCATTTGCAGCAACATGGATGGACCTAGAGATTGCCATACTGAGTGAAGTAAGTCAGACAAAGAAAGACAAATATCATATGATATCACTTATATGTGGAATCTTTAAAAAGGGTACAAATGAACTTATCTACAAAACAGAACTAGAGTTACAGATCTAGAAAACAAACTTATGGGTTCCAGCGGGTAAGGGGAGGGAGGGATAAATTGGGAGATTGGGATTGACGTATACACACTACTACATATAAAATAGATAACTAATAAGGACCTACAGTATAGCGCAAGGAACACTACTCGATACTCTGTAATGGCCTATATGGGAAAAGAATCTAAAAAAAGAGTGACTATATTTATATGTATAACTGATTCGCTTTGCTCTACACCTGAAACTAACACAACACTGTAAATCAACTATACTCCAATAAAAAATTTTTTTAAAAAGCTATAGGGGAATGGTAGGGAGTTTATCTTCCATTCCTGTGTCCCCATCAAAAATTCAGACTTATTGGTGGCTTTAGGGCCACTGATGAACTTAGGTGAAATGTGCAGTATTCCAAGGAAACACATTACTATTTCATCCAGGTTATATATGTGCAATGAGCCTATTTTATTTTTCCCGCTGGCCTGGTGATTGCCCATGCTCCAATTCTGCAGCAAGAATTTGCCTGTGTTTGGCTTTATAAATGCCCAGTATTTCACAAACTCATTCTAACAGTATTAGTCACTTTATGCAAAATCTTTACAAGTTATATCCTCGTTAAATTTGATCATTTTATTTTAAAGTGAAAATATAATAATTTTGTCCTTGTAAGTCATAAAGACCATCCAAAGTTTAGATCTAATTAGCAAGCTAGACTTACATTTCATAGTTTTTATAAAGAATTGAATTTCCTTATTAGTATTCATGATTTATAATAAATAAAAGGAGAGAAGTGGCTGCATAAAAATGTAATCTCTGTCAGCTCAGTGGTTGGACTTCTAATTCTGAAGCATCCTCCGTATCAAAGAATATTGTCCTCTTTCACATTGCTAAGTTGTTAATTATTTTTAGATGCTCTTCATTATTTTCTCTTCACTTTCTCCCTCTAATCAGTTTATCATCATGAGAATAAGAATATTCTCTGGAATATTTATGGTGATATTAAAAAATCATCTAGCTAATTTAGAACTTTGAATAACAGAAAGGTTAGTTATACCATTGAGAAAATAAAAAGCCACTGGAAAAAAAAAAAAGGCCGAAATGTTAACAGTGTTTTTATACAGCACTGGAGATTTCTTTCCAGCAAAGTACTGATATTTTAAAACTCTACCACACCAAAATCAAAGAAAAGAAATTGTCCCTTCCATTCTTTTAAACTCAAGTTTTGTTGTATCTATTTCTTCAATAAAAATTACCTTAACCCTTTCTCCTAGAACATTCCTAGTTTCTCCAAAGGTGACCTCCTGTTTTTAAACCTCCATCTGATTTTTCTTCTGGAAATCTCTCTGTTATCTCATGCAAGATTAATCTAAAAACAACCCTTTTATCAACTTACCATAAAACTCACCTACCTAACTTCAAGTCACAGGAATTTTTCAAAATTATGTGAAGAAATAAAAGCATATTTAGGAAGATTTTAGAGTTTGTGGATAAGTTTGTACATAGGGTGGGGTATATCATGACTTGATACGTGTGCCATGTCGGGAATAGAAAGAAATGATTCCCACATTTATCTCTGTATTTTGACCAAGGCTTTCTAGCATGTCTTTATGAAGAGTTTGTCTATGGTCAAGTTTTGAAGTTTTTTTCTCTGCTTCACTATTTCACCTTTTAGCCCATATTTCTCTTTCTTCATTCAACTCTCAATGACACCCGAAGCTTTCACCTCTGCTTTAGGGCCACTGATTCCTATTGTGATGTCTCAATGCTTGCAGCAGAGACTTGCTGCAAACAACCTGCCTATTCCCTCTAGATTATATATCCCAGCCTCCTTTGCCATTGGGTGTGCCTATATAACTGAGTTCCAGCCAGTGGGATGTGAACAAAGTGACTAGCTTACTTTCTGGGTGGGCTCTTACATCTGATCCTTCGTGGTCTTTCCTTTTCCTTTGGCAACACTTGAAGCTGTATCCTGAAGACAAAGGAACCCTTGTATGGAAGGAGCTCAAATATCTGGATCAACATTGATAGAAAGCCACTTTTCAGGAAAACCCATTTGGACTATATGTTCTTGAGAAATAATCTTCCATCATTTAAGATAGACTAGGTATAAGAATTTCACAGGTAATACTTTAATACTTATACTCCTCACTAATTCTCAGCCTCCTTCCACCTAACAAAATTTACCAATTCCCAATTCCATTTTTGTCCCCTAATAACAGATAGGATGTGATTAAATGAATTACTTAAATTATTTTGTAATAAAGAAAATATAAGTATGTTGTTAGAACTCTTTCCTGGATTGAGATGACTCCTGTCTCTTTTACATGCTCTAGTTAATTAATTGATTTTTGAAAGCAAGATAGAGGTTCAGAAGGCTGAGATAAAAATCTGGCAAAAGGAGTTTTTCAAGAAATCTCTCTCTCTTTTTTTTTAACCCTAAACATTTTAAATGATGTTCAGATTTTACTCAGCTTTTTGCTTAATGGGATTTTTTATTTTTCAAAATACTGAGTATATCTGAGTCCTACCCTCAGTGTTTCACTGTGATATGAAAGGAGGAAAATATTCTAATCCCTTTAATACCACTCCTAAGGAATGAATTATGAGCAATGCAATGGTTTAGTTAGAACTCCATTACTTTGTTGGAGGCAAGTTCAACTGGCAAATGACTCTGCTATTTGTTTGTTTTTTATCATTGTTTTTGTGTTTGCTTAATTTTTAGGAAAAACTTAAAGTAGCAATATGCCAAAACACTTTGGCAGGCATTTATTTTAAGAATTCTGTAGCATTTCATATTGCACTTATCATAAGTTATATAATTTCTTTTTTAGAGAGTAAAAGCAAATTTTGGTATAACTTGCCTGTAGTCACAGTTTGTTAACTATACATTTTTTTTCAAGAGACAGAGAAAAATAATATAAAATTTATGCCGAGTATCAGAAGGATTCAGGCCTCTAATGCATAATGTCCTCAACGATCTACCAGAATAATATCATGTTAATATTTCTACAGAATAAAGTCTATTAGTCTAATTAAAATAGGCTTTATAGTTTAAAAATATTCTTCAGTAGGAAATTGTATTAGTTAGGATTCTCTAGAGAAACAGAAATGATATATATGTATGTATATAGATATAGGTATGATTTATTAAAGGAATTGGCTCATATAATTACAAAGGCTAAGAAGTCTCAAGATCTGCAGTCAGCAACCTGGATCCCCAAGAGAGCTGATGGTGTAGGACCAGTCTGAGTCTGAACACCTGAGAACCAAGAGAACTGATAGTGGAAGTTACATCAAGTCCAAATCTGAGGGCAGGAGAAAACCAATGTCCCAGCTCAAAGACAGTCAGACAGAAAGAGTAAATTCTTTCTTACTGAGTCTTTTTGTTCTATTCAGGCTTTCAACAGGTTGGATGATGTCCACCTACACTGGGGAGGGCAATCTGCTTTACTCCATATACCTTTTCGAATGTCAGTCTCATCTGAAAACACTCTCAGAGACACACCCAGATATGTTTAACCAAATATCTGTGCACCCCATGGCCGAGTCAAGTTGACACATAAAATTAGCCATCACAGTGATATAGTCACATGGTTCAAGGTGCAAAAGGTATGAAAAGGTAATACAGTAAAAATTCTTTCTCCTTCTCCTCACCTCACATCAAATCACTTAGTTCCCTTCCCCAGAGGCAATACATGCTATTAGCTTTGTATGCATTCTTCCAGAGATTTTTTTCATTGTTATGGATACGTATATGTATATATTTTCTGTTCCTTCCTTACACAAATACTGGTTTACTATACACAAAGAACATCTAATTCTTCTTTTTCCTGCTGTATCCAACATTACTTATTTAACTAAATTCATTAATATATGAACTATAGTGTTTCCATTCTTGCAAGTACAAAGCACAGTGAATAACCTTATATGTATGTCATTTTACAAATGTTTGTGTATGTATGTAGGAGAAATGCTTAGAAGAAGAATTGCTGGGTAAAAATTATGCTCTTTTGTAATATTCATATGCATTTCAAAATTGCTTTCAATATGGGTTTTATCTATTGACACCCTTACAATCAATGTACAGACTGCATGCTCCCCACACCCAATACAATCCATTTCTTAAAAAACTTAGTTTCCTATCTTTTTATTGATATGTAATTAATGTATGACATTGTATTCATTTTAGGTGTACAATGTAATGATTTAATATATTTATTTATTGCAAAATGATTACCACAATAAATTAACATCTATCACCATACATAATTAAACATTTTTTTTCATGTAATGAGAATTTTTAAGATCTACTCTCTTAGCAACTTTCAAATATAAGATACAGCATGGTTAACTATAGTTAACCATGCTGTATATTATATCGCCAGGACTTTTATTTTAAAACTTGACATTTGTACCTTTTGATCACCTTCACTCATTTCACGTCCCCCCCACCTCCCCCCATACCCTGCCTCTGGCAAACACCATTCTGTTCTCTATATCTATGATTTTTTTTTTAAGATTCTACATATAAATGAGATCAAACAGTATGTGTTTTTCTTTGTCTGACTTATTTCACTTAGCATAATGCCCTCTAGGGCCATCCATGTTGTCACAAATGGCAGGATCTCCTGCTTTTTTATGACTAATACTCCATTGTGTATGTATGTGTGTGCATATATATATATACATATATATATATACCACATTTTCTTCATTCATCCATCAATAGACTCATGTTGTTTCCATGTCCTGGCTATTGTAAATAATGCTGCAATGAACATGGAGGTTCAGAAGTCTTTTCAAGGTAGTGATTTTCTTTCCCTCAAATAAATACCCAAAGGTGGAATTGCTGGATCATATGGTAGTTATATTTTTAAGTTTTTGAGAAATCTCTGTACTGTTTTTCATAGTGACTGCACCAATTTACATCCCCACCAACAGTACACAAGTGTTCCCTTTTCTCTATATCCTTTCCAATGCTTATTTCTTGTCTTTTTGATGATAGCCATTCTAACAGATGTGAGAATAGCTATTACACTGTGGTTTTGATTTGCATTCCCTGATGATTTGTAATGTTGAGCATCTTTTCATCTACTTACTGGTCATTTGTATGTTTTAGGTGGAAGATAGTATCTCAGTATAGTTTTAATTTGCATTTCTTTTTTCTTTAAAGTTAAGCATATTCTTATGTTTAAAAGCCAGTTCCACATATTTCTCTGTCAACTGTTTATTGCTTAAATTGAGCCACCTGCATTTTTTTGTATTATTTTGGAAGTGCTCCCTCTATTTACCTGACTTTATTCCTTGATGGGGTATGAGTTAAAATGTATTTTCTCAGTTTCTTATTGATCTCTGACTTTATTCAGAGTTGTGTTTGCCATACAAAAGTTTTTTGTTTGTTTGTTTGTTTTTAATTTAATCCAATTTACGTCTTTCCTAGATTTCTGGGTTTTGAATCACTTGAGCATTTAAAGAGAAATATTGACATATACTCAGCTATATATATATTCTTTTACTTGTTCCTATGCAGCAAAATGTGGCCATATGACTAAATTATTGTCAGTGAAATGTAATCATGGGACTTCAACAATGCTTGCCTTAAAGGAGCTAATTCACTTGTAGGGTCAGTTTTCCCTTCACCTTTTTATTTCTTCCTGCCATCTGGACTGCAAACATGATGACAGGAACACCAGCAGTCCTCCTGGACCATGAAGTGATCTTGATACTGGATATTATGAGCACAAAGGTGGATTGAGCTTGGATTTCTGACAACTTCCTGAGGCTACCATAGCAACACTTTATGCCTACTGCTGGGCTTCTATTATCTAACAGAACAAACCTTTCATTGCCATTGTTTTTGAAAGTTCCCTTAAGTTTGAATTTCCCCATAATCTGGGGAAATTATTTTAAAAAACAAAAACAAAAACAACATACAACAGCCATTTAAAATTTGAGCAGCAAATTGTCTCTCAGGAACAATTAAGTCAGTGCCCTTGGGGGGAGCTTTGCAGTTCTTTGTTCTATGGCCTGCTCTTTTTCTTGGGCCTAGTCTTTGCCCCACTGCTTCAGAGCTGAAGGCAGGGATGGTGACTTGCTTCGCCTGAAGTGATACCCCTGCTTTATGGACAAAACACTGAGTGAGGCATAGCCTGTGGTCTTCCTGACTTGCCTTTACGGTCTTGGAACCTCTGCCCTGTGACCCAGCTGGGGCGAGGGTGAACTGGTTCTCAGTACTCTTGTGTTGCCTTATCTGGGGTAGAGCCTACACCCTATGATTCGAGGCTGAGTGGAAGAAAGGAGTCTCCAAATTTTCAGTTGCACTTTCCTGGAATTTAGCCTCTGCAGTGCAGAGCTGGGAGGGAGGGTGAGAAATGTTGGTGATCTTCCCCTTCTAGGGGATTATACTGCAGTCCTTGATTGGGAGCTAGGACAGGAGAGAGCCCCATCTTGGCCCCACCCATCAGAGTGAAGTTAGTCACTCTGAGAAGGGGCAGAAGCTCACAGGTTGTGGCTCAAGTGCCACAGAATCTTACTGTTTCTACAGAGATTTAATAGGTTTTCATGAATAAATGTTTCTTAATTTTCTACATGCCCTTAGGACTTTAAATGGTTGTTTGTTTGTTTTAAAATAATTTTCACCAGTTGTATTTCACTAGGGAGAAGTTCTTCAGAATAACTCATGCTGGCATTTCAGAAGTTATCTCCCTCCATCAATTGTTTTTAATATTTTATTTATTTTAATGTAATTTTATTTACTTTTCTAATAATATTTCCTATGTGTTTTACTCTGTTTTAAGGAATTTTCATTTTCTTTGTATTCCTTTAATTTTGCCTTTATTTATATAATTATCTTGTTATCTTGTTTTTTCTACTTTTTTCTCAGCTTTATCAACTCATCTTTCATTTCCTCCATATATTTTTTAATCTCTTCATATAGATGCCTAATGTAAGTTACTTTTTAATAGTACTCATGGTGAAATATTTGATCTAAAATTTTATCTCATCCATGACTGAATTTTATCATCAATATATTCTGCTATTTTTTCTAGTTTTTTTTTTTGCCCAATTTTCTTGTATTATTTTTGTATAGATTTTATTACACATGTTTTCATTTCTCTTTTGTAATGAAGCACAATTTTTTAAAATTTGCATATGATTTATACATGGGAGGAATCAAGGTCTAGAAGGAATTTTCCTTTTAACTTAGTTTTGTGTGAATTCCTCTAACTTTCATTGTCTCAACAATAAAAGCAGAAACCAGTGAATTTTAAATGCAAAGTTTCTCTTTTCCCTCACTGCTTCAGAGACAGAACGCTTCCTGCAAGTATGGCTTTTCTGGATAGTTTCTCATCTTTGCTTCTCAGAACAAAGCTCATTCTAAAAAAACTCTTGTGGTCAGTGTGTACGTTCTCTTCCTTCAAAAAGGATTTAGTTTTACTCCTTAAGATATTCTCCTCACCTTTAGGAAGTGTACTTCCAGCTTTTTCTGTGATCTGAAAACACAGCTTGTGCTCCCTCCTTTCATCTACCCTACCCCTAATTAATCTTTACTTTTTTCTTTGTAGCCATCACACCTGTTGTAATCATTGTGATTTTTATCTTTCTCTTAGTTTTATTAAAATAGCTAATATTTAATTTATCATTTTCTTTATTGTGTTTGTATGATTTTCAGGAATAGGAGGGAAAATGCTACTATCTTCCAACATAAGCTTATTATGGATTGTTATAAAGTGACACTAATGATGAGAAAATGAATTATTTGTCAATCATATGTAATTATATAGATATTAGACGTGATTTCTTTGGGAATATACCATTGTTACCTATAGAAAAGTCAGATAATACTGGTGGCAGCTTCCTTCCACCCCTCCCTTCCCCTTTATCCCTACGACACAGTGATAATATATTTTAATTACAGATGTCAATACAGTTGAAATAGTTGTTTTGTCACAGCTTATTGGTAGCATTTTAATTAAAGATACAGGCATGCAATCATTGTTAAGCCCAGGAATATTTTCATTTATGTACTAACAGAATAATTAAACAATTTATGCATGTTGGTAAGAGTTGGGTTTCAAATTTTACATCTCAGTTTGCTTCTGATATTTATCAAGTTGAATCAGTCAATCTCTCTCTTTTTCTCTCCTTTTTTCTCTTTCTTTCACTCACTCTCCTTCTGTTCTTTTCTAAAGGTTCTTAGGGATAGCTCACTTGTTTAGAATAACTCCTGTCAGTCTACTAAATACTGTTTTTAGCTGGTATAACTCCTTCCAAGTCACCTGACATGTGTCAGCATCAGTAGAAAATCTAGCCATCATCTGTGCACACAAAAGAAAAATTATATTAATTTTAGATACACAGATTAATATAAAATCCAAATTTATAAGTGAAAAAACCCAGTCTGTAAAGGCTACATACTATATAATTAAAATTATATGACATTATGGAAAAGGCAAAAGTATAGACACATTAAAATGTTTTATAATGACCAGTGGCTTGGGGAGAAGGTTGAATAGATGTTGCTTAGGGGATTTTTTTAGGGTGGTGAAATTATCTTGTGTGATGCTTTAATGATAGATACAGGACACTATGCATTTGTTAAAACCCATAGAACTTTACAGCATAAAGAGTGAACCTTAAGGTATGCAAATTTTAAAAAATCATTTAGGAGGTTAGAGGATACCAGGAAAGGACACAGACTGTGACAGTAGAATCTAACTGTGTTACAAATGAATGAAACAACCGCACTGAAGGGAGTGGGGGAAAAGATGCTGACCCAAGTAACTTTGGAAATGAGTACAATCTGTAAGATTAAAGGCAAAAGAAACTGTACATAAACACTGTATCCTAGTCAATAAAAATTTCTCTTGGGGGTATGATTAAACAATTTTCATACAAGTATATATGTATAAGGGAATTGAACTATTAAGTAAATGTTAACAAAGGATGGAGCCAGGTTTCTCCCTGTTGGAGTGGGAGGTTACAGATAACCAAGGAGAGGAAACTATAGTGATCTGTGTGGTAATGAAATAGAGTCAGAAACATCAGTATGAAGACACAACTAGCTTAATATATATAGCAATGGTTACACACAGAAATCTTTATAGATATATGTATATACAAGGATTAGTTTACACATATAAACTTCTAGAAGCAACAATGACCTGGTGTCAATGACCACAATTAGAACCCAAATCTGGTTTTCTAATACCTTTTTCCAATAAAAGATTCCAAGCCTGTGTTAGTGGAGGCTAGGAGGAAAGTGTTTATTTCTTAACAGAAATGTGTTGATTCTAAGACTGGGACAAGAAATATGCAAGATGAACCTGGAACATCCTGTAGTACTAGAAAGGAAGGAAGTACTTAAACTCAAAGCTTAACATTCTGTGTAAAATGTGAGAAGAATTCCATAATTATGTTTGCCAAGGACATATTTTCATGCTCAGATGAAAGGTGCTTTATAATCATTTAACTTGAACTAGTGTTCTATTCCATGGTATGCCTGTTTAAAATTGGAGAAAACATATCTCTGGGTGAAAAAAATCATTACAGAACACTTCACACATTAAATGTATTAGGCATTTTGTAATTAATAAGTTTTAATGTCTTCTCATTTTTCAATAACATTTCTCTCTTATAATTCTTGTCATTTTCTTTTTGACATTTCCCCTATTTCCTTGTGGAGCCATTAAAGGCATAAAAGGCTCAGTTTTTCCTTCCTGGGTATTTCTTCTTCTTCTGGTATCTGGGTATCTTCTTCCTGGAAAGAAGATCCTCTCTCTTTTATACTCATGCTACCTAAACTAAGAAACTCTAAGCTCTAGATTTTCACTATTTTGCAACTAAGCATACAGAACCATTTCTGCAATGTAGTATAGTTAGTGTGCAATAACATTTTCAGAGGAGAGAAAGAGAATAATTCCACTGTGTAGTGAACGGGCAAGGTGTTCAGAGTTTTGGAGACTGTGTTAGTGGGGGCTAGGAGGAAAGTGTTTATTTCTTAACAGAGAAAATGAGATGTTTTATCTAATGAAACTTATTGGTAGCATGCTGAATTATAAAGAATAGGACAAAATAGTGAAAATTGTATTGTGGGCTGGTGAAAGGAAAGAAGTATAGGAGATGCCAATAGAGGCGTAAGACTTGACAAGAGGACAAAGGAGATTTGCCTTACAGGCATTTTCCCATTTATTTATTCTGCTTATTTGGGAATGCTTCAAGTCTAGATTGTTTGTATCACTAATAAGAGCTAGAAGTAATCTCAGGTAGAAATTATGCTTATAACTATAGATATTCTGAAGTCAAAATTACATATACCCCAAAAGTAGCAGTGGGGTGTAGGGCAAACAGCATAAATTATTTTATAGGAGAACCCAGGGATAGTTCTAACATTTTGTGTCCTCCATCACTACCCTGGTTGGGCAGAGGACATGAAGTAAATGATGTTAATGTCTACCCATATCCCTTAACCTCTACAGTCTCACTTCACTCCAGCCTGACTTCAGTTACTAACACGTGCATATTCTTTGCCTGAAGGATTCGCTAAGCCAGGAGTTCATGGGCAGTGCCACCCCATAGTGCCAGGGAATTACTGCTCCTCCCTCACCACCCTCAGCATCCTCTGACCAATGACTAGAGTTGCTATATAAATGCCCTAGCTTCCTTGCCACTTGGGTGTAATGACTCTGAGGTGCCCTACAGTGGCTTCAGTATTTCCTCAGGGACATTAAGATCCAATTATCTACAGGGATAACTCATTTAATAACAGACATTTTATTGATTACATTCCCTTCTATCCCTTCCCTGTCTCCTTTTTCCTGGGGCGATGGGAGGAGTATGAAGTGGAACATTCCTATTGGTGTTTTCAAGACAGTCATCTCCCTAATAAACTACTCTCACTCCTTGAGGAATCAGCTAAGAGCAGGTACATTTGACATACTTTAATTTAGAAACATACTTAATTGTTTTTTATGTACAGGTTTCATGACCTTCTTGCTTCTCTTGTGAAGTCATTGCATATTCCCTCTAGGTGATTATGGGAGGTCAGTACTATATAAATAGTAGTGTCAACCCTCTTAATCTTTTATATTTTTTCAGTTCTTGGGATTTCTGAATATGATGGTCTGCAAAAAAGAGAATATTTTATAGCATATCATTTTTATTAATAAAAGTTTCCTTCAATGTCTTGTTCATAAAGTAAATTCGTTTTTATTAATAGCAATATCCAGGTGCCTTACTAGTCCTAAACAGAACCAGGAAAACAAATGGTTTTTATTATTTGTTTCTTGAGACATGGAGATTAAATTCTTCTCTAAATTTTAAAATATGCATAAGACTTATTTTCCTTTTTTTTCATTTACTGTATTACCTGAGTTAAGCAGAAGTAATAAGATTCATTAAAACAATATCCCATTTACATTTGCTTCATTTACATTTAGAACTTCTTTGAGTTAGTCTGATGAAATAGAAAAATACTGTTTAACATATTTTTACAAAATGATATTTACTGACTTGTCTGAAAAGAATTGCAAAAAGAAAGAAAAATGGGAGCTTCTAAAAATATTTATACATTTTCACTGTTAATGCAGAATATTATTCTTATAGTTTTCTTAAATGGCATAAATACCGTATTGTCTTGTACAAGGTAAAATAAAATCTTACATTTAAATCTTAATGTATAAACATGTGTTTATAGAAAGTTTTGAGGAGGAGTGAGATTTGGTGGGATGCACGCAATTTAAAAAAAAAAATAGAGCACATGCTTCATAATAAATATCCTGCAATTGGGCTGTTCCCTTTTCAGTTAGAACTAATCACTCCTTTAGCCATGACATTTTATGTCCTTTTACATGACATTTTATGGAACTTTCATTTTGTTACTAATGACATAACCTCAACTCAAACTAGCTAAAGCTACAAAGGGAATTAATTGGTTCATACAAAGTGGAAATCCAGGAGTGGAACTGCCTTCAGCTGCATTTCAAATGATGGTGCATATGCAAACTCTAAATTCTGTTTTTCTTTTTATTGGCTTTTTACCTATATCAGGTAGACTCTCTCCACATGGTCATAAAAAAGGTCAGTGACTGCTCCAGATTTACACTATCCTTACAGGTTTTATCTCAGAATCCATGCCCATCCTTCACAAGGTCTCTTTTTGGTCTTAATTGAGCTCCATGTAAATATCCTGGACTGAACATTGACTCATTAAAGATTGCCTAAATTAAGTAGCCATAAAATATTTCTGGAGAAGAAAATTTGCATTTGGGGGTGAAGGTGCAGACATAAACACATAAACAAAATAAATCAACAAGATAGTTTCAGGTTTGAGAAGTGCTATGAAGAAAATGAAGGGCAATGTGATAGTGGATAAATAGAAAGTAAAGTTCAGAGTGGGCAATAATGGACTTCCTGAGAAAATGACATTTGATAACTCTAAGATAAACGTTAAAAGATAAAATTATTAAAAATAACTATAATTACAATAATTTATTAATAGCTATACTATGTAAAATATATAAATTATGACATCAGAAACATAAAATGTGGAGGGGAGTGTAAAAATATAGAGCATTTATATGTGTTCAAAGTTAAGTTGTTATAAGCTTAAAATACATTGTTGTAACTACAAGGGGTTTTATGTAAGTCACATGGTGACCACAAAACCAAAAGTTATAGTAGATACACAAAAGATAAAGAGAACAGAATCAAAGTATACCACTACAGAGAATCAAGAAATCACAAAGGAAGAGAGCAAGAGAACAAGACAGGAACAAAGGAACTACAAAACAGCCAGAAAACACTTAACAAAATGATAATAATAAATTGATACCTATCACGAATTACTTTTAATGGATTAAATTCTCTAATCAAAAGATATGGAGTGGCTGAATGGATTAAAAACAAGACCCACTTTTATGCCTGCAAGAGACTTATTCTAGCTTTAAGGACACATTACACTAAAACTGAAAAGATAGAAAAAGATGTTCCAAGCAAATGTAAAACAAAAGAAAGCAGAGGTAGCTATTCTATCAGACAACACAGACTTTAAGCCAATGACTGTAACAGGAGACAAAGAAGGTCATTATATAATAATAAAGGAATCAATTCATCAAGAAGATATATCACTAGTAAATATTTATGCCCTCCACATAGAAACACCTAAATATATAAAGCAAATGTTAATATACCTGAAGGGGGTAAAATACTGCAATATAATAATAGCAGAAAACTTCAATACTGCACTTTCAACAGTGACTAGATTTTCCAGATAGAAAATCAATAATGAAATATTGACTTAATATATATGTTAGGTCAGATGGACTTAACGAACAATTACAGAATATTCCACACAACAGTAGCAGAATATATATTCTCATCAAGTGCATATGAAACATTCTCCAGGATAATTAATGTGCTAGGTCACAAAACAATTCTTAGCAAATGTAAGAAGATTGAAATCATACCAATCTTTTCCAACCACTATAGTATGAACCTAGAAATCAGTAATAGAAGGAAAACTAGAAATTCTGAACTCTGTGGAAAATAAACAACACATTCCTGAAAAACCAATGGGTCAAAGAAGAAATCAAAAAAATCTTGAAACAAAAATGGAAACACAACATACCAAAACTTATGGAACAGAGCAAAAACAGGATTAAGAGGGAATTTCATAGCAATAAATGCCCACATTAAAAATAGACTAGACTAAGAAAAAAAGAGAGAGGTCTCAAATAAATATAATTAGAAATGAAAGAGGAGACATGACAACTACTACCGCAGAAATACAAAAGAGCATGAGAGATTACTATGAACAATTATATACCAAGAAGTTGGATAATCTAGAAGAAATAGATGAATTTCTAGATATATAACATCTACCAAGACTGAATCATGAAGAAATAGAATATCTGAACAGATAAATAATGAGTAAGGAGACTGAATCAGTAATTAAAAATCTCCCCATGAACAAAAACCCAGGACCAGATGGTTTCCCTGTGAATTCTAGCATACATTTAAAGAAGAATTCATGCCAATTCTTCTCAAACCCTTCCAAAAAATTGCAGAGAAGGGAAGACTCCCAAACTCACTTATGAGGCCAGTGTCACTCTGATACTAAAGCCAGATAAAGACACTACAAGAGAAGAAAACTGCAGTCCAATATTCCAGATGAATATAGATGCAAACATTCTTTAGAAAATAATAGCAAACCACATTTGATAGCATATTAAAAGTATCATACCCATCATCAAGTGGCATTTATCCCTGGGATGCAAAGTTGGTTCAATCAATAAATGTTATATACCATAATAAGAGAATGAAAGATGAAAATCACATGATCATCTCAATAGATGCAGAAAAAAAGTATTTGACAAAATTCAACATCCTTTCAAAATAAAAAAATATTATCAACTAATTGCATATTGAAAGAAAGTACCTCAACATAATAAAGTTTATATATTACAAGTCCACACTAACATCATACTCAATAGTTAAAGGGTGAAAGCTTTCCTGATAAGATTAGGAACAAGACAAGGGTGACCACTGCCAGCACTCATATTTTACATAGTACTGAAAGTCTTAGCTTGAGCAATTAGGCATGAAAAAGAAATAAAAGACATTGAAACCAGAAAGGAAGAATTAAAGCTATCAGTATTTGCAGATGCTTATGTTCTTACCAATATATACCAAAATAATATCACATATAATCTTTATAAATCAGTCTGTGCATTACAACTATCCCTAAGTTCATTACATTTGTCTTTCAACTTTGTCCAAGTTTCTCAATAAATTCTAGATAAATTATACCTTAATTCAAGATTAAATTCCTTAATAAATCCTCATTAAATGCTAGTGCTTAACAGGAATTCCTGCTTTTGTTCTTGTCAAAAGCTTCAGAAAAATATATTACTATCCTAAAGAGATGAAGTTACAGTGAGGAATGTATATTCATTTAAGAATTGTCAGTTTGTGATGGATAAACAAAGTTTCAGTCTCTATATATTGGAGGCCAAAGAATCTGAACACAGACTCTGATAATGCAGCCAACTTGATGAATAAATTCATGGAATTGTTCTAATGCACTTTTAAGTAGTTATCTAACTTGATAAAACCTTAATCATGCTGTACACTCTTTAATGCCCAAATCAGAGCCCTGCTGGACTGATTATAAGGTTATCTGAGTTTTTGTATCCAGTGGGATCAGATAAGTGATGCAGGAAAGGGACAATGACTTGTTATGCCCATGAACTTCAGGTTTAGATTAGCTATCGATTTACATATAAATTTAGTCTATGCTTTAGTTTTTAGATGTTACACCAATTGCATTGCTTCACTCATTAAAATTTCTCACTTATTATAGTACATTTATCCCAAGATAACTTAATTTATGTGTCACTTAAACACTCTCCAACAAACTTTCTATCATTTTCATGAGTACTGATTGAATTTGAATTTTTTATATTATGCTATTCTCTTAGCATTAAATAATCTGAAAAGTATTACTTTATTTTACATTATGAGAAAACTATGTAGAATAATGTGTTTTATGACTGATTAGTACTTTTTCACAGGAGCATTTTGATTTACTAATATTTTGAGGGTTTTGCCTAAGGAAATGGAAAAAAAGATTATAGTCACAAATAAATATAAACAGTCATTTAAATACTTGGTATAGATTCTAAATAGGCCTAGTATAGTCTCTTTTTTTCAAGTAATAGATAGTTATAGTATTTTTTCCAATAAATAAATTCAACAAGATGAGGTAGAGTTATATAAAGACTCACAATCTTTTAAGCAGTCAGAATTTTAGGAATTCCAGTTTATCATACTAAAAGGACATAAATCGCTCAGACAAAGCTTGTGTTTGATTGTCTTAAGCCAAGAGAGAGAAGATAGAGGGGGAGGGGAGGGAGGGACGGAAGAAAGAAAGGAAAGAAGGGTAAAAGAGACTAGGGAAGGAAAACATAAATCAAGCAGACAAGCTGGGGAAAATAGTTAAAAGTAGACAATTTTTAATGCACAATTAATACTTGAGACTTCTGGCTTTCTACTTTCATTGCAAGTTCATTAGAATACCATCACATAAGAGATTTGAATCAAAAGGCTTCTAGTATGGCAATGTTACATTTTTAGACAATAAAATTCTGGAAACAATGCAGACTTCTTATAAAATAGAGTCAAACAGCATCACACTCTGTTATTCCTTTTAGTTTTATCAATTTTCGTATGAAAATTAACTCCAGCAAACAAAAGCTACATATAGAAGGGATCTGGGAACATCACATCAGAACCTGACAAATACATGTAAAGTTCAGCTTTAGAGAGAGGCTGTGTTTAATCAATGCTTCCTAACTAGTCAAAGAGCTATTTCATTCAAACGTATTCCATTTGGTAAACAGTGTAAATAAAAGGAAAACCATTCTTTATTATGACAGTATATTTAATATTTTTAAAGTGTTCCTTTCTAAATAGTTTATTTTCTCTTAATGAATTGGCTGCTGAATTTTGTGTCTAGGAAGGTATCACCATGTTAAGGTGGAAAATACGTATCTACGTGGACTGACTCCTCTCTGAAAATGCCATACTTTTTCCACTTTCCTCTACATTAGGAACATCTAATAGTTTACGGATAGATAGATAGATCTCACAAAGATGTATAGATTTATATGTATATGCACATATACATATATATTTATAGATGATAAAACACATGAGTTAGAGTGAATAAAGTGATTCAGATTTTTTAGGTAAAATAGTTTTTTCAATATTTAGAGTCTGAGGCACATGTTCCATGAAAGCAGATTTTAGGCAGAACTTAGGTAGAATATAAGGGAGAACTTTCTAACAGTAGAGTGGTGAAATTCTATTTAAACCATTATTTTACTCATGGGGATAAACGTGTGGAGGGAAATAGAATGAAAGCTCATAGCATAATTTAGCTGTTTTAACCTCAGTGAGATTTTCCCAATTTTCACAGTGGATTGTGACCCTCTTTTACTTTGCCATTGATGAAGTAATTCAGACTATAGATGCAGACATAGCCTTTTTATAGAACTACATGGTTTGCCTTTGAGGAAAGCGGTAATTTTGCCTAACCTGATAACCCCCTAAAAATGCAGTTTTAAATAGCTCACGTCCATGAACAAGAGAATTAGCTTCATTGGGTCAAAACACATTTAAATTCATTGAGATATAATATCTATTCTAGTTTATAAATGAGAAATGTTTAACTAATTAAGGGATATCAATGCCATGTCATCCTTCACTGTTTGAAAATGACAAACTAGCGAAGTTAATCATAATGCAATCAGTGATGGTTAGTTTCATCTTATATTAGTGAGATAAATGAAAATCAGTGAGGATCTAAGAGAAGTTAATGAAAGAATTCCGCTAAACAAGGAAAAGAAATGA
Organism: Balaenoptera musculus; assembly: GCF_009873245.2. Taxonomy (NCBI): domain Eukaryota; kingdom Metazoa; phylum Chordata; class Mammalia; order Artiodactyla; family Balaenopteridae; genus Balaenoptera; species Balaenoptera musculus. Next base: position 97,968,162 of record NC_045787.1, read on the forward strand.
AAGATGGCTTCTTAATATTCATTCTAAAATAACTAAGCTAAAAACTATTCTTGCTACTTTAGTTCAAAATATTCATAATAATAATAATCACCATTTATTCTGGACTCTTGTTAGACACAGTACAAGGCAATGATGATATTATGACATTTAATCCTCACAACAATCTTAGAAATTGAGTATTATTATCACCACTTACAAATGAGGAAAATAAGTCTTGAGGAGCTAAATTACTTGCCCAAGATCACTAAACAGTAAGTGGCAGAGAAAGAAATGAAAATCAGGTCTCTGACATCCAACAGATACCCTGTGACCTTACCGTATACTGCTCCATTGGTCAAATTTCCTTTGTTCTTTTTCTTCTCAGCTCTGGCTCATTTTCCAATTGTAGGTTCAAAAATCAACATTGTGGAAGACCTGTCCAAACATGATATTTTCTGCTAATTGCTATTACCTACAGAATTTATTTCCTAAAATACATGGAGGGTTATAGCAATTCATTCATTCATTTATACAACAGTCATGTGTCAAACTTATGATATGAGCTGGGTATTGAGTACTAGTGATAAAATGATGAATAAGTTACTATATAAGAAGGAAATAATTGTATTAATTCAAAAATTTATAAGTTTACATTATTAAAATAATTTTCCTATAAGCTTTGCTCTAAGTATCATTACCATAGAAATGTTTATATTCAAATATTTTGGCAAATCTTTTAGCTGAAAGATATTTGCTTCAAAATGTTTTCATTCTAGTGATCTTATGTTTTAGCTACAAGATATTGTCAGATCATGTCCATTCAACATCACCTTGTGTTAAATAAATTACTTGAACGAACCACTGAACTCCTAATCCATTAGCATTTCTCCTAAGGCTCAACTTGCTGGAAATAATTACCAACAATATTTGCCAAAGTTTTGCCCGCAGATCCTTGACTTTAAGAGAGAAAAAAAAGAAATGACTTTCTTATTCCTTGCTCTGGTATGCACTCGTGAACTGCTGTGAGAGAAAAATACAAGACAAGAGTAGAAACAAATAAAATGCATACTTCATCCAAGTATGCAGAGGTTTAGCATACTGGTAGGTCCTTAGAAATAATGATTAAATTAAAGCCTGTTAAAGAATACCATCCTTAAATTATCATTTTCTAGTTTAAAATCATTATCCTTAAGTGAATAGAACTTCTTTTTCAAAGTAATCCCACATTGATGGGCTATGTTCTTGTCTCTTGCAAATTTGTACTTTTCACAATGTGTTTTTAATGATTGGTTCAGGCATATTGAACATAGTTCTGGTAAGAACACAGTAAGAGAAGACCTTCAAGATGGCAGAGGAGTAAGACATGGAGATCACCTTACTCCCCACAAATGCATCAGAAATACATCTAGATGTGGAACAACTCCTACAGAACACCTACTGAACACTGGCAGAAGACCTCAGACTTCCCAAAAGGCAAGAAACTCCCCACGTACCTGGGTAGGGCAAAAGGAAAAAGAAAAAACAGAGACAAAAGAACAGGGACGGGACCTGCACCAGTGGGAGGGAGCCGTGAAGGAGGAAAGGATTCCACACACTAGGAAGCCCTTTCGCAGGCGGAGACTGCGGGTGGCAGAGGGGGGAAGCTTCGGAGCCACGGAGGAGAGTGCAGCCACAGGGGTGCGGAGGGCAAAGCGGAGAGATTCCCGCACAGAGGACCAGTGCCGACCAGCATTCACCAGCCCGAGAGGCTTGTCTGCTCACCCGCCGGGGCGGGCGGGGGCTGCGAGCTGAGGCTCGGGCTTCGGTCGGATCGCAGGGAGAGGACTGGGGTTGGCTGCGTGACCACAGCCTGAAGGGGGCTAGTGCGCCACAGCTAGCCAGGAGGGAGTCCGGGAAAAAGTCTGCAGCTGCCGAAGAGGCAGGAGGCCATTGTTTCGGGGTGCGTGAGGAGAGGGTATTCAGAGCACCACCTAAACGAGCTCCAGAGACAGGCGCGAGCCGCGTCTATCAGCGCAGACACCAGAGACGGGCATGAGACGTTAAGGCTGCTGCTGCTGCCACCAAGAAGCCTGTGTGCGAACACAGGTCACTCTCCACACTGCCCCTCCCGGGAGCCAGTGCAGCCCGCCACTGCCAGGCTCCCGTGAGCCAGGGACAACTTCCCCGGGAGAACACATGGCGTGCCTCAGGCTGTTGCAACGTCACTCCAGCCTCTGCCGCTGCAGGCTCACCCTGCATACCCTATCCCTAACTCCCCCTGGCCTGAGTGAGTCAAAGCCCCCTAATCAGCTGCTCTTTTAACCCTGTGCTGTCTGAGCAAAGAACACATGCCCTCAGGTGACCTACATGCAGAGGTGGGGCAAATTCAAAGCTGAACCCCAGGAGCTGTGTGAACAAAGAAGAGAAAGGGAAATTTCTCCCAGCAGCCTCAGGAGCAGCAGATTAAATCTCCAGAATCAACTTGATGTACTCTGCATCTCTGGAATAACTGAATAGACAACAAATCATCCCAAAATTGAGGCGGTGGACTTTGTGTCATTTTGTCTGTATAGATTTGCTTTTACCATTTGTCCTAGAGTTCTGTCTGTCCGTGTTTCTTTTTCTTTTTTGTTTTGAGTATAGATTTTAGTGCTTGTTATCATTGCTGGATTTGTTTTTTGGTTTGGTTACTCTCCTCTTTCTTCTTTTTTTTTTTACTTTTTAATTTTTAAATTTTTTTATTTTTTAATAGCTTTATTTTATTTTTTTCTTTCTTTCTTTCGTTGCTCTCCCTTTTCTTCTGAGCTGTGTGGATGACAGGGCCTTGGTGCTCTGGCTGGGTATCACACCTGTGCCTGTGAGGTGGGAGGGCCAAGTTCAGGACATTGGCCCAGCAGAGACCTCCTGGCTACACATACTATCAAACAGCGAATGCTCTCCCAGAGATCTCCATCTCAACACTAAGACCCAGCTCCACTCAAAGACCAGTAAGCTCCAGTGCTGGACACCCTATGACAAACAACTAGCAAGACAGGAACACAGCCCCATCCATTACCAGAGAGGCTGCCTAAAATCATAATACGGTCACAGACAACCCAAAACACAACACTGGAAATGGCCCTGCCTACCAGAAAGACAAGATCCAGCCTCATCCACCACAACACAGGCACCAGTCCCCTCCACCAGGAAAGCTACACAACCCAATGAACCAACCTTAGCCACTGGGGGCAAACAACAAAAAAAGCAGGAACTATGAACCTGCAGCCTCAGCAAAAGGAACCCCAAGCACAGTAACTTAAGCAAAATGAGAAGACAGAGAAACACACAGCAGATGAAAGAGTAAGGTAAAAACCCACCAGGCCAAACAAATGAGGAGGAAATAGGCAGTCTACCTGAAAAAGTATTCAGAGTAATGATAGTAAAGATGATCCAAAATCTTGGAAATAGAATGGAGAAAATACAAGAAACGTTTAACAAGGACCTAGAAAAACTAAACAGCAAATAAACAATGATGAGCAACACAATAAATGAAATTAAAAATTCTATAGAAGGAATCAATAACAGAATAACTGAGGAAGAAGAATGGATAAGTGACCTGGAAGATAAAATAGGGGAAATAACTACTGCAGAGCAGAATAAAGAAAAAAGAATGAAAAGAATTGAGGACAGTCTCAGAGACCTCTGGGACAACATTAAACACACCAACATTCAAATTATAGGGGTTCCAGAAGAAGAAGAGAAAAAAAGGGACTGAGAAAATACTTGAAGAGATTATAGTTGAAACCTTCCCTAATATGGGAAAGGAAATAGTCAGTCAAGTCCAGGAAGCACAGAGAGTCCCATACAGGATAAATCCAAGGAGAAACACACTAAGAAACATATCAATCAGTCTATCAAAAATTAAATACAAAGAAAAAATATTAAAAGCAGCAAGGGAAAAACAACAAATAACATACAAGGGAATTCCCATAAGGTTAACAGCTGGTCTTTCAGCAGAAACTCTGCAAGCCAGAAGGGAGTGACAGGACGGATTTAAAGTTATGAAAGGGAAAAACCTACAACGAAGATTACTCTACCCAGCAAGGATCTCATTCAGATTCGAAGGAGAAATTAAAACCTTTACAGACAAGTAAAAGCTAAGAGAATTCAGCACCACCATACCAGCTTTACAACAAATGCCAAAGGAACTTCTCTAGGCAGTAAACACAAGAGAAGGAAAGACCTATGATAACAAACCCAAAGCAATTAAGAAAATGGTAATAGGAACGTACATATCAATAACTACCTTAAATGTAAATGGATTAAAGGCTCCAAGCAAAAGACATAGACTGGTTGAAGGGATACAAAAACAAGACCCATATATATGCTGTCTACAAGAGACCCACTTCAGACCTAGGGACACATACAGACTGAAAGTGAGGGGATGGAAAAAGATATTCCATGCAAATGGAAATCAAAAGACAGCTGGAGTAGCAATTCTCATATCAGACAAAATAGACTTTAAAATAAAGACTATTACAGGAGACAAAGAAGGACACTACATAATGGTCAAGGGATCAATCCAAGAAGAAGATATAACAATTGTAAATACTTATGCAACAAACATAGGAGCACCTCAATACATAAGGCAAATGCTAACAGCCATAAAAGGGGAAATCGACAGTAAGACAATCATAGTAGGGGACTTTAACACCCCACTTTCACCAATGGACAGATCATCCAAAATGAAAATAAATAAGGAAACACAAGCTTTAAATGATACATTAAGCAAGATGGACTTAATTGATACTTATAGGACATTCTATCCAAAAACAACAAAATACACATTCTTCTCAAGTGCTCATGGAACATTCTCCAGGACAGATGATATCTCGGGTCACAAATTAAGACTTGGTATATTTAAGAAAATTGAGATTGTATCAAGTATCTTTTCTGACCACAACGCTATGAGACTAGATATCAATTATAGGAAAAAATTTGTAAAAAATACAAACACATGGAGGCTAAACAATACACTACGAAATAACCAAGAGATCACTGAAGAAATCAAAGAGGAAATCAAAAAATACCTAGAAACAAATGACAATGAAAACACAATGACCCAAACTTATGGGATGCAGCAAAAGCAGTTCTAAGAGGGAAGTTTATAGCTATACAGTCCTACCTAAATAACAAAAAACATCTCAAATAAACAACTTAAACTTACACCTAAAGTAATTAGAGAAAGAAGAGCAAAAAATCCCCAAAGTTAGCAGAAGGAAAGAAATCATAAAGATCAGATCAGAAATAAATGAAAAAGAAATGAAGAAAACAATAGCAAAGATCAATAAAACTAAAAGCTGGTTCTTTGAGAAGATAAACAAAATTGATAAACCATGAGCCAGACTCATCAAGAAAAACAGGGAGAAGACACAAATCAACAGATTTAGAAATGAAAAAGGAGAAGTAACAACTGACACTGCAGAAATACAAAGGATAATGAGAGATTACTACAAGCAACTCTATGCCAATTAATTGGACAACCTGGAAGGAATGGACAAATTATTAGAAAAGCACAACCTTCAGAGACTGAACCAGGAAGAAATAGAAAATGTAAATAGACCAAGCACTGAAATTGAGATTGTGATTTAAAATCTTTCAACACACAAAAGCCTAGGACCAGATGGCTTCACATGTGAATTTTCCCAAACATTTAGAGACGAGCTAACACCTATCCTTCTCAAACTCTTCCAAAATATAGCAGAGGGAGCAACACTCCCACACTCATTGTATGAGGCCACCGTCACCCTGATACCAAAACCAGACAAAGATGTCACAAAGAAAGAAAACTACAGACCAATATCACTGATGAACATAGATGCAAAAATCCTCAACAAAATACTAGCAAACAGAATCCAACAGCACATTAAAGGGATCATACATCATGATCAAGTAGAGTTTATCCCAGGAATGCAAGGATTCTTCAATATATGCAAATCAATCAGTGATAAACCATATTAACAAATTGAAGGACTAAAAGCATATGATCATCTCAATAGATGCAGAAAAAGCTTTTGAAAAAATTCAACACCCATTTATGATAAAAACCCTCCAGAATGTAGGCATAGAGGGAACTTACCTCAATGTAATAAAGACCATATAGGACAAACCCACAACCAACATCATTCTCAGTGGTGAAAAACTGAAAGCATTTCCACTAAGATCAGGAACAAGACAAGGTTGCCCACTGTCACCACTGTTATTCAACATTATTTTGGAAGTTTTAGCCACAGCAATCAAAGAAGAAAAAGAAATAAAAGAATCCAAATCAGAAAAGAAGAAGTAAAGCTCTCACTGTTTTCAGATGACATGATACTATACATAGGGAATCCTAAAGATGCTACTAGAAAACTACTAGAGCTAATCAATGAATTTGGTAAAGTAGCAGGATACAAAATGAATGCACAGAAATCCTTTGCATTCCTATGCACTAATGATGAAAACTCTGAAAGAGAAATGAAGGAAACACTCCCACTTACCATTGCAACAAAAAGAATAAAATACCTAGGAATAAACCTACCTAAGGAGACAAAAGACCTGTATGCAGAAATCTATAAGACACTGATGAAAGAAATTAAAGATGATGCAAACAGCTGGAGAGATATACCATGTTCTTGGATTGGAAGAATCAACACTGTGAAAATGACTATACTACCCAAAGCAATCTACAGATTCAATGCAATCCCTAACAAACTACCAATGCCATTTTTCACAGTACTGGAACAAAAAATTTCACAATTTGTATGGAAACACAAAAGACCCCGAATAGCCAAAGCAATCTGGAGAAAGAACAACGGAGCTGGAGGAATCAGGCTCCTGGAGTTCAGACTATACTACAAAGCTACAATAATTAAGATAGTATGGTACTGGCACAAAACCAGAAATATAGATAAATGGAACAGGATAGAAAGCCCAGGGATAAACCCATGCCCACATGGTTACCTTATCTTTTATAAAGGAGGCAAGAATATACAATGGAGAAAAGACAGCCTCTTCAATAAGTGGTGCTGGGAAAACTGGACAGCTATATGTAAAAAAATGAAATTAGAACACTCCCTAACACCAAACAAAAAAATGAACGCAAAATGGATTAAACACCTAAATGTAAGGCCAGACACTATAAAAATCTTAAAGGAAAACATAGGCAGAACACTCTATGACATAAATCACAGCAAGATTCTTTTAGACCCACCTCCTAGAGAAATAAAGATAAAAACAAAAATAAACAAATGGGACCTAATGAAACTTAAAAGCTTCTGCACAGCAAAGAAAACCATAAAAAAGACAAAAAGACAACCCTCAGAATGGAGAAAATATTTGCTAATGAATCAACTGACAAAGGATTAATCTCCAAGATTTACAAGCAGCTCATGCAGCTCAATATCAAAAATACAAACAACCCAATCCAAAAATCGGCAGAAGACCTAGACATTTCTCCAAGGAAGATATACAGGTTGCCAACAAACACATGAAAGGATGCTCAACATCACTAATCATTAGAGAAATGCAACTCAAAACTACAGTGAAGTATCACCTCATGCCAGTCAGAATGGCCATCACCAAATAATCTACAAACAATAAATGCTGGAGAGGGTGTGGAGAAAAGGGAACCCTCTTGCACTGTTGATGAGAATGTAAATTGATACAGCCACTATGGAGAACACTATGGAGGTTCCTTAAAAAACTAAAAATAGAACTACCATACGACCCAGCAATCCCACTACTGGGCATATACCCTGAGAAAACCATGATTCCAAAAGAGTCATGTACCACAATGTTCATTGCACCTCTATTTACAATAGCCAGGGCATGGAACCAACCTAGGTGTCCATCGACAGATGAATGGATAAAGAAGATGTGGCACATATATACAATGGAATATTACTCAGCCATAAAAAGAAATGCAACTGAGTTATTTGTTGTGAAGTGGATGGACCTAGAGTCTGTCATGCAGAGTGAAAAAAGTCAGAAAGGGAAAAACAAATACCGTATGCTAACGCATATATATGGAATCTAAAAAAAAAAAAATGGTTCTGAAGAACCTAGGGGCAGGACAGGAATAAAGATGCAGACGTAGAGAATCGACTTGAGGACACGGGGAGGGGGAATGGTAAGCTGGGACGAGATGAGAGAGTGACATGGACTTATATATACTACCAAATGTAAAATTGATAGCTAGTGAGAAGCAACCACATAGCACAGGGAGATCAGCTTGGTGCTTTGTGACTGCCTAGAAGGGTGGGATAGGGAGTGTGGGAGGGAGACGCAAGAGGGAGGAGATATGGGGGTATATGTATTTGTATAGCTGATTCACTTTGTTATAAAGCAGAAACTAACACACCATTGTAAAGCAATTCTACTCCAATAAAGATATTTTTTAAAAAAACAAAAACATTGTCATCTTCACCTGTCCCTTAGTCGCACCAACTGATTATTGCCTTTCAGGATACTCAGGGAATTTTCAGCATCAAAAATATTCTATACCTGAAGATATAATAATTGTTTATTCACTATCTTTAGACTCACTTGACTGTGGCTTTGGTGCATGTGTGTGTTGGTGAGGAGTAGGTGTGTTCATCTATTTGGTTTGTTTCTACCGAAGCTATGTTGAATAAGTGGTGAGAGTGGACAACCTTTTCTTGTGCCTTATCTTAGAGGAAATGGTTTCAGTTTTTCACCATTGAGAATGATGTTGGCTGTGGGTTTGTCATATATGGCCTTTATTATGTTGAGGTAAGTTTCCTCTATGCCTATTTTCTGGAGGGTTTTTATTATAAATGGGTGTTGAATTTGGTTTGAGTTGTTTTTCCATAGATCTTCTCATTTAAGGATTCTGACATTTCAGAAGAAATATATTCAATACTGAAGATTATGCAGGGTAGCGATTGAGACAGCAATTTGTATCCTTTATTATTTGATTACTTTTTAATACTCTGCTATTGCTAGCATGTAGTAATGGTGAGTCTGGGAGAAACTTATTTCCCCTATGGAAATGGTTTATACTTCATATCAAATGTCCAGAAAAGATTGAATAGTCTGCTTGTTATTTTTCTCAAGAAGATAATAACATGGTAAAAAAAACAAAAACAGAAAAAACCTTGGCACTTCAGCTACAAAATTTCATTGAGAAAATGCAAACTCCTAACCAGGCTAATCCAATCTTGACATTATCTGAAGAATGAGTGTTTTAGACTGGGCTGTTTAAGGAAAATGTTTCCACGGGGTCTATTTATTGTCCTTCATTGGCTTTCTGTCTTGCCAAGTCATTTGGAATCTAACTATCCAGAACATGATTCTCTTCACTAAAGAAAATATATTTGTCATATCACATCCTACCTTTCATAACAATTCACTTGCTTATAATTAGCAAGACCAAGCTGAAGACCTAAATGTACACTGAAGCTACAATATAAACAATTTTGTTTTTAACAAATGTAGAAAGTAAACAATATTTAAACTATTATTTCAAATGTGGAGTTTCAGCATTATTTGAAATCGTTAATATATGTTCTGAAATTCCATTTTGAAAACAAATCAAATAACATGAATCTGCTATGATTTGTTTCCATAGTCTGAAATATTGATCTTAGCTAGAAACATCAGTATTTCTATTTAGCCAGTTCAAAAGCTAATTTTTCAGTATGTTATTGTAATGGAAACCTACAGTCTACTGGTAATGAAAAATAACTTTAGATTCATAGAGTTTGGGCTGAAATCTTGGCTGTACTACATATAATCTGTGCAATCTTACGGTATTTAAACCATTTGATTCTTGGTTTCTTCCATCATAAAAAAAAAATAGCGCTTCCTAATCTACAAGGATTTCTTCTATGACTTCAATTTTGGAGCTTTGTAACATTTATTTTCTGGTTTCCTAACTGTAATTTAGAAGTGTAATTTTTTTGCATACTCTAGGGTAAATTCACATTGAGACTTTTTATCCATGTTGCAGAAGGAAGATGTAAGATGAACTTATCTTTGTAAGTGAACTGCTTTTAACTATGACTTCTTGAGAGTCCATTGTCTCTGCCCCGCTCAAATCCCTATAGTCAGTGCACCCATCCCCCAGGTGCTGTGGGTACTTGCTGCTAATTTCTCATTGTACCTCCTCCCTCCATAAGCCACAGTCAGGGACTGACTGACTTGGGGATGCAAATATCAGTCCCCTTGCCTCAAGGTGGAACCAACTCTGACTTCATTAATGCTCCAAACCTGTCCACAGGATTTAGGCTGCAGGTAGAGTCCAGCTAAGAATAGATCTTTATTTAACTCCTTCATTCAACCCATTCCGCATCCCTCAGTCTTTTTCTACTGAGAGTGCTCCCTCAATAAATCCATTTACTCAAATCACTGTCTCAGGCTCTGCTTCTCAGGGTCCCAATTTAAAACACGCATCATTAAAATTGATGAACAAATGATGTGTGTAAGCAGTGGAAAATGTAGCAAGATCTGATTTTGAATTCCACTTCTTCAACTTGGTGAGTGTATAACCTTGGGTTGATACTTTAATCTTTTTTAGTCTCAGTTTATTTCTCTTAAAGGAGGTAAAATCTTTTCTAATGGGATGTTGCAAAGACTGAAAGAGATAATATATATGTATACATATATACACAAACACACATGGAGCACCCAGCACTGATTTTAGCAATATAAGAGCTGACTATGGGAGCATCTCTTATTTAGGATTTGTTTCTAAAAAGAGACTAAGCAATGTAGAGTGTTAAGAGTTAAGGCATTGGAAAAATAAATATTTTGGTATCATGTAAAGCCAATGGATATAAAGCATATAGCCTTGAAAATGAGATTGAGAAACAGTGGGTCAATCAGCAACTGGGGATATTTGAAGAAAAGACCAAAGGAGGGGCTTTTGCTCTCTACTGAGATCTACTTGCACAGGGAGGCCTCTTACAGGACCCTGGGCTCTCTTCAAAGATTCAGGGACATTAGCGAAACTAAGTCCCCTGATGGTATGAGGTAGAAAAAGTAATTGCCTTGAGGCAAACTCTATCAGCATTGAGGGAGGAAAGAATGACCTAAACTACTGTGAGGTTAGTATGAAATGAAAGAATTGTACAAACAGCAAATACAGGTGCAGGCATTTTAGAAGATATCAAAGACAGCATTGGTAGTGAAATGCTGTTGAAAATGAAAGAAAGGAAAAACTCTTAGGGACTTCCCTGGTGGCGCAGTGGTTAAGAATCCGCTTGCCAATGCAGGGGACATGGGTTCAATCCCTGGTCCGGGAAGATCCCACGTGCCATGGAGCAACTAAGCCCGTGTGGCCACAACTACTGAGCCTGCGCTCTAGAGCCCACGTGCCACAACTACTGAAACCCGCACAGCTAGAGCCCGTGCTCTGCAACACAGAAAAGCCACTGCAGTGAGAAGCCCGCCTACCACAACAAAGAGTAGCTCCCTCTCGCCGCAACTAGAGAAAGCCCACGCGCAGCAATGAAGACCCAATGCAGCCAAAAAATTAATTAATTAATAAAATTCTAACACAAACCATTTGATTTAAAAAAAAAAAAAAAAAAAAAAAGGAAGAAAAAGTCTTAGTAACCAGAGCTAGGCCATGCCAGTCTCCTAGGTCAAGGGGCATGCTGAAGTCAGTAGTTTCTCTAAAGAACCACAGAAGAATGCATGGTTAACTGGAAATGTCAACAGTTTTTAAAATTATTTAATTTCATTTTGTTTTATATGAAAAGTTCTAAAAGCCACAGTAACTTCCCCTCGTGGCCATGATTTTAATTTTTAATATTTTTCTCTGATAACCCTAATAGATAACATTAATGAAAGTTGAGAGCAAACTCTCTGCCTCTACACTCCTCTCCGCCTTTTGTGAATTACCTGTCTGTGTTGCGAGAAGCATAGAAAGCACAGTTGCAAAATATAATGTTTTCTTATGTAGCCTGTGTACTGTGCTAAGAGATTTGTGTTTATTATTTTAGCAAATGCTTACAAAAAACATATATATTATTTTAGATTTTTCTGTAGTATTACAGATGAAGAAACTTTGACTCAGTAAGTTTGGTGTAATTTTCCCAATAAGATAAAATTAACAACTGACCATGTTTCACATCTTAATTAATGTAACTCCAGATTCTGGGCAATGGCACACCAAGTAGGTGGTTTGAGGATCTTTTCAACAACTCCATAGTATCTCCCTGTGCAAAGTCAGGTGAATTGAGGTTTTCTTATTCATTCTACCTAAAATATAAATAAAAGCAATCTCATAAATTTTGCTATTTTTATGGATCTCTACCATACAATCTAATTAAAATATTAGCCTCCCTTCTAATTGCATGGGTTATCACCTCTAAGCTCTACCCATTCAAAAATATGAAAGCTGCCATTCAACTATGTTTTTTAGACAAACATAATTGGGATAAACAAAGAGAATTCTACCCCTAAAGAAAAATTTGAAAATTTATAATTATTGTCCTTCACTGACTCACTTTAATTATTTAGGAATGATATTTCTTAAGAAGTAAGTCTATTCTGGATTTGACATAGTCACAGTGTCTTCTGGGCTGACCTCTGGATTTTCCTTTTTTTTTTTTTTTAATGTTTATTTAATTTTTGGGGGCTATGTTGGGTCTTCGTTTCTGTGCGAGGGCTTTCTCCAGTTGTGGCGAGCGGGGGCCACTCTTCATCGCGGTGCGCGGGCCTCTCACTATCACGGCCTCTCTTGTTGCGGAGCACAGGCTCCAGACGCGCAGGCTCAGCAGTTGTGGCTCACGGGCCCAGCTGCTCCGCGGCATGTGGGATCCCCCCAGACCAGGGCCCAAACCCGCGTCCCCTGCATTGGCAGGCAGATTCTCAACCACTGCGCCACCAGGGAAGCCCTGGATTTTCCTATTTTATATAAGAATGTCAATTTCAGTGTTCCTGAGTGTCATGTATTTAAATTCTCGGTCTTATAAAAGGACTAGTGAATTTCTAAACTAGGTCAATTTTGGAACCAGTTTGAAATAATTGGTAAAAAACTTAAAGTTACAAACCAAATCAGAAAATTCTTACTTTCTCTTCCACCCTAGGAGGTGGTGGCGCAGCTTATGAGTATTTGAAGATCTGGGGTCTGTGGTATCAGCTGCGTAAAGGGGCCAGCAGGTATAAATGAGTGAACTGGGCTATGTGTAGAAACAAAAAAATTGTAGAGTCCTAAGCGTGTCTAAGGGAGACAGAAATTGTTACTCAACATCATCTGATTATTGCCCTGAAAAATCAGGAATAGCACTGCCAGATTTAGTTTATCAAGAGAAACCAGAAATTCAGATTTTCTTACCTAATTTTTGATTTGTAAACATTTCTAACTAATTTTTAAGAGTTTAAAATACAGTGTGAACCAAACAAAACACTTCTTTCTGCCAAATTTGCCCTAAATGCTACCAGTTTTCAACTTATTTTATTAAACGAGTATATTCAGTAGTGGGCTCTAGGATGGTGCTAATTATCTGTTGCTCCTGGCTCTCACCTCAATCTAATGTGTAACTATGATATGTGTAGGGCAGGGCCATGGAAACTTTTCCTACCAAAGGTCACTAATTCATCATCTCTCCTATTAAGAAACAACAAGAAACCTAATTAACTACCTGATAGGTTTTTAAAGACTGAATATTATAATATGGACCACAAAATCATTTAATTTATGGGATAAAATGCATTTTAGTTCCCTGTAATCACCTATGAAAGATAGGGAAGAGGACAGTTGGAAAGTCACCAGGATAAAAGAGGTAGAGGGAAAAAGGAAGGGGTTGAGGAGAAAATGGTGAGAGTAGGAAGGAATGAAAGGGTTAGCTGATCATAGAGTGAGGGTAGAATGTCCTAAGAGTATTAGAAGAAAACTTTTTTTGCTCTATGGTGCATCAGAGAAAATTTCTGTAGTCCGGGTAATGGTTAAGAGAGTAAAGCTCTAGAGCTCAATTCCTGACTCTAACAGTTACCTGCCCTGTGACCACAGGCAAGTTATCTAACCTCTCTAAACCTCAGTTCCCTTATCTGTAAAACTGGCATACTAATAATATCTACATTTGATGATTTTTAAGAAATAATTAACTAATTATTTGTTAAGTACCTAGAATAATGCCTGACATTTTATGAGCAATCAATACATATTAGTATTATATTGTTTTAAAAATAAGATGTAGTAGCAGTAGTTTTTTTTTTTTTTTTAACCTTGTTAAGTGTTTACCGTGCTTCAAATTTGATTTCAGGTTTTACCAAATTTTATTTTTTAAATACAGCTCCCTCCCCTCCCCCCATGACTCTCTGAAGATTTCTGAAGTTGGCAAAGGAGTAATAGGTGTGCATGTGTGTGTGTTTAAATTTCTTTGAAAATAAGATCTATCCTAAATCAGATTTTCAGTAGTTTGCGTCTGCTCCGGGCATTGTTCTTTTCTGCAGAATTACTTTAGGTATTGAATTCATAACACAGGAGCCAAAGAATTGTAAGATCAGGTCTGTGCTTTATAATGTTCACTTTTTTCCCCACCATCTCCTATGCGGTGTGGTTTTTGCACAAGCATTCAATTTAGAATTAGTTCAGTGGTTAATTACAAGTCAGCCTGGGTGGACCATTTTATTTCTGATGTTTACTGATCCTGGTAAAGTGAAGATCACTGTTGGATGGCAACAGAGATTGAGTCTCTAAGTGACATTTATCATAGTAGTAAGAAGCATTGTCATGAATTGTTGAAGAGGATAACATGACTGAATTTTATCCACTGGATGAATTAATTAAATTCTTTGATTAATTAATTTCTTTTTAGAGAATCTATGTAAGTTCACTAGAAAAACACGGCCCTTAACTAATTCCTGATGAAATAATTTAATTTCCCAGTGCCATTATGTCTTCATTTGGAAACACTCACTTTTATCATTCTTTCATTTTTTTAAATTAAAAACATTTTTAAAGACTTTTTAGAGCAGTTTTAAGTTCACAGAAAAATTGAGTGGAAGTTTCCAGAGATTTCCTATATACCCTCTGCCCCCCAAATGGCATAAACCTCCCTCATTATCAACATCCCCCACCAGAGTCGTACATCTGTTACAATTTATGAATCTACATTGACACATCATAATCACCCAAAGTTCATAGTTTACATTACTATTTACTATTGGTGGTGTACATTCTATAGGTTTAGACAAATGTATAGTGACATATCGATCATTATGGTATCATATGGAGTGTTTCTACTGCTGTGAAAATCCTCTGTGCTCTGCCTATTTATCCCTCTCCCCTGACCCAACCCTGGCAATCACTGATTTTTTTTATGTGTTCATAGTTTTACCTTTTCCAGAATGTTATTTAGTTGGAATCATGCAGTATGTAGCCTTTCAGATTGGCTTCTTTCACTTAACCTTATGCATTTGTTTCCTCCATGTCTTTTCAAGACTTGATAATTCATTTCTTTTTAGCAGTGAGTAATATTCCATTGTCTAGATGAACCACAGTTTGTTTATCCACTCACCTACTGAAGGGCATCTTGTTTGCTTCCAAGTTTACCCAATTATGAATAAAGCTGCTATAAACATCCATGTGCAGGTTTTTGTGTGGACATATGTTTTCAACTCCTTTGGGTAAATCCCAAGCAGCATAATTGCAAGATTGGTAAGAGTATGTTTAGTTTTGTAAGAAACTGCCAAGCTGCCTTCCAAAGTTTTTTTCATTTTTTAATATGTGACTTCAGAATATCATTTTATTTTTCTAAATAATTTTGAAGTTAATTTGCAGTGGTGAAATAAGTGATGCCTCCCTTCTTTCCTTCCATATTTTTTTTCTCACTATAATGCTAAAAGAATTCACTTCCATCACCCACTCAAATTAGAGACTAGGCCAATGCTTTGTATTTCGTAATTAAAGAATTACCCCTTTTACTTCATCTTCTACATTGTGAACTGATTTCTGACTTTTTGTTTCAGTACTTGCCTTATGATTTTATTAGACTCACAACTCTGGTCCAGCTTCTAAAATTATCATCTTGAGTTAGAAATATGTGTCATAACAGTCTATCCAAAGCATTGAAAAGCAGAAATACAGTGACATGAGAACTTAAAGAGAAAGAAAATTTACAAAGACTGACAATGGTTGGATTGGTTCTTGGCAGTGCTAGAAATAAAAATTTTTGTTATTATTATCATTTTCACCCATTTCCATTCCTGGAGGTGTAGAGTAATTTTGGAGGTAATTTTAATTTCGTATACTTTGCACTTACAGTTTGTCAATTTAAACCAGTTATAGATCTAAGTAAACTTTCAGTTTACTGAAAGTAAATAAGCAAGGCTTATTTACTTCATCAATAACAGAAATTTACAGGAAAAGAACTGTACTGCTGCCTATTTTATACATATGTCAACTTTCAAATACATCTTTCATTCTTTCTCTCTCGGAATTCACACACACACACACACACACACACACACACACACACACATCCTTGTTATTTGTGGATTTTTGTTTTTATGAATTCACCTACTTAGTAAAAGTTATTTGTAAGCCCCAAATCAATATTCATGGTGCATTTGTGATCATTCATGGACATCCATCTGCACAGGATGGAGAAAAACTTGGGTTGGCCCCATGCACACATTCCCAGCTGAGGTCGAACAAGACATCACTCTGCTTTCTTCTTTTGGTTCTCATGTTGTAAATGTGTGCATGTCACAGACTACTTAGTGGCGTGTTTTTCACATTTTTGTGCTTTTTTTGGTGATTTTGTTTTTTTAAATGGGTTCCAAATATAGTGCTGAAATGCTGTCTAGTGTTCCAAGTATAAAAAAAGCTTTGATGTGCCTTATGAAGGAAATATGTGTATTAGATAAGCTTCATTCAGCTATGAGTTATAGTGCTGTTGACCATGAGTTTAATGTTAAAGAACCAATAATATATATGAAATAAGATGTCTTTAAATAGAAACACGCACAAAACAAGGTTATGCATTATCAGTTGAGGGAAATATGACCAGAGGCTCACTGGAGCCTAATCCTGTATTTCCCTAGGAGTAATAATTCTGTATTCACTAATTCAGTGTTTATTGTGACTTTATAGGATGTGACTACCACAAATAATAAGAACTGACTGTACGTAACTTATTGAAGTTTAAATACCTATCTATCTATCTTAACTGTATAGTTACTCCATATTTACATATTCATGTACATAAACACACACACACTCATATACACATGTATGTATTTTTCACAAGCTCCTTTTCATGCTACCAAAATTTAAGGACCACTGGTTTATTGAGATATGGAGTTTAAGGAAGTAAGACTAAGCAGTTTAGATTCAATTAGATAATACAAGTTGTCTAGCATTGTTTATGCTTTTCTTGTGAAATAGCAACTCTGGCAGTTGAATCACTTTATTATTTTAGTAATAAATCCTTTTCTGGGAGTTAAACAGCCTCCAAACCCTTTCCCCAATGTACTTGAGATTCCTTATTCCTAGTTATTTTTGTCATCTTCTTTGCCAGCTTACTTCCAATCGGTTTGCCTCAGCAGGACTTTATTTGTTAACAGTAGCTGTTCACATTATGTCTTAAGCTGGGAAATGATGATACCAGCAGGTAAAATGAAGAGTACCATGCCACAGCATGCCACCTCTAGGGCTTTTTGGCTTCCTAGAAAATAGTTAGCAATGCAATGTGTCATGCCTAGAGACTATCTACCTTCCTTGTAAATACAGCTCTTCAATCTACCTGTACCCCATACAGGACCATCTTTTTTTATTTTTTATTATTTTTTTAAATTAATTTTTATAAGAGTATAGTTGCTTTACAGTGTTGTGTTAGTTTCTTGCCTTACAGCAGACTGAATCAAGTATACAAATACATATATCCACTCTTTTTTAGATTTCCTTCCCATTTAGGTCACCACAGAGCACTGAGTAGAGTTCCTTGTGCTATTCAGTAGGTTCTCTTAGTTATCTATTTTATATGTAGTGGTGTATATATGTTGGTTCCAATCTCCCAGTTCATCCCACCTCCCTCCCCCCTTGGTAACCATAACTAAAGGACCATCTTTCATTCACCATGTTTAAGAGGTTGCCTTCTCCATCACTTGTTCTTATTATTTTCCATTTCCTAATTAGACTAGAGTAGAACACATAGGCAGATATCCATTCAGTTATTCATTCATTCAATAGTTAGTGACTGCCAACTATGTGTCAGACAGTGCGTGAAACAATAGAATACATGACAGTGTTTTCAGAGGGCTTTCAGTTTAGAGTGGGAGAAAGAGAAATTAAGCAAGAAAACAAATTTGATTGTTTCAAGGAGTGATAGGATTATGAGGGGAATAAAGGAAGGGAATGGAATAGGAAGTAGCCAGGATTGAGGTGGGAGAAAGATTGATTCTTTAATTATGTTGGCCAGGGAAGAGAGAGAGAGAGATCTCCTGAAAAGATTTGGACCTAGCTCTACACCTGAAGTAGTACTGAAAAGACTAGTCAGCACATAAAACACTTACATTACTGTGCTCTAACAATAACCCTGGTTACTCTAATTATGCATGGTAACTGGTAACAGCAAAAATTAACCTACCTAAAGACTCTCACAGACTACTAGAGGAAATAATGTATTTTTTTTTAATATAATTTACAGTAGAAGGGGAGATGTGCCATAAGAGGAGACAAAGTCTTTGAGGAAAGTGATATTACTTTCCACTGTTGTTATTCATTCATTCATGTAAGCATTCATTGTCAGAAATGTTCTTAGGAAAAGTAGTATTAATTAAACAGTGATTGAATGAATGGTTGGAAAATGTCTCTCTAGACAGAAGAATTAGCAGGATTTGGAGATAGAACTCATACCTAGATTGTAAAGAGTCATGACTATGAGGCTAATCAGTCTGGCTTTTATTCCTATTTTACAGATGTTTTAAGAGAGGAAGTGACATGATTAGCGTTGTGCATTAAGGCATTTTTACATTGATATTGAAAGGATTGTTGCAGGAGGCAGGAAACTGGAGGAAGACCTCCAAGTGGGCATTGCAAAAGTTTTGAGAAGACTGAACATCACAGAAGGAAAGAGAATGGAAAGAGGGCGATGAAAGTGGTAACATTTGGAGATAGAAGAAAAAGACTACTGACTTTAAGAGGGCTGAATGAATTTGCTAACGTGCTACATGAAGTGTTGAAGCAGGAAAATGATGGGAGATTTGAAGAATGCATGCTTTTGAGGCTCTGAGACTAAGAAGATGATAATGCAGTCCTTAGAATGAATTAAGAAGAATTCCCTTTGCATCTGTCTTCAGGTAGAGATTGTAGAGAATTTACGTAATTTCTCCTCTAAATGTTAGCTAGAATTAATCAGAAATCCAAAACTAATCCAACATTCAAAAATTCATTAATTAAAAAGCTAATGCAATGCATCACATCAGCAGGCAAAAATAGAAAAATCATATGGTCATACTTATAGGTGCAGAAAAACATTTGCCAAAACTCAACATGATAAAGAACATTTCAACTACAAAAACAGTACAAAGAAAAAACTTCAGCTCACATTATACTTAATGATGAGAAACAGTGGGCTGTGGCCCTAAGACTGAGGCCAAGACAAGGATTTCTCCTCTCACCATATGCATTCAAAATCATACTGGGTGTCCTAACTAATGCAATAAGACAATGTAATAAGACAAGACAAGAAATAAAGTTTATACAGATTGAGTTACATGAAATAAAACTGTTCGCAGATGACATGATTATCTATGTAGAAAATACACAGAACTTATCAAAAAAAACTCCTGAATAATAAGTGGATATAGTGTGGTTATAGGATACAAAATGTAAAAAAGACAATTGCTTTCCTATGTACCAGTAATGAAGAGTTAGAATTTGATAATAAAGACACAATACCATTTACATTGGCACTAAAAAGTTAAACGTTTAGATATTTATCTAACAAAATATGTAGAAGATATATTTGTACAAAACTACAAAGCTCTGATGAAAGAAATCAAAGAAAATCTAAATAAATGGAGAGAGATTCCAAGTTCATGTTTTGGAAGACTCAATATTGTTAAAACCTCAGTTTTTCCAAACTTGATACACTGATTCACTACCATCCCAATTAAAATCACAGCAAGTGATTTTGTGAATAGTGACCAACTGAGTCTAAAGATTGTATGGAAAGGCAAAATCAAAGGAGTGAGATTATCTGTCTTCAGGATTTACTATAAAGCTACTGTAATCAAGATACTATGATATTGGTTAAAGAGTAGATAGATCAATGGAAAACAGTAAAGAACTTAGAGAGAAAACCACCAAATAGAGTCAGCTGTTCTTTGACAAAGAAGCAGCAGCAATTTGATAAAGAAATAATAGTCTTTTAAACAAGAGATGCTAGATCAACTGGACATCCACTATCTGCATGAAAAAAAAAAATCTAAACACAGATCTTACATCTTTGACCAAAAAACACCTCAAAATGTATCATACATCTAAATGTAAATGTGAAACTCTAAAATTATTAGAAGATAACAAGATAATATCTAGGTGGCCTTAAATTTGATGATGAGTTTTTATTTTTATTTTATTTATTTTATTTTATTTTTTTAACATCTTTATTGGAGTATAATTGCTTTACAGTGGTGTGTTAGTTTCTGCTTTATAACAAAGTGAATCAGCTATACATATACATATATCCCCATATCTCCTCCCTCTTGCGTCTCCCTACCACCCTCCCTATCGCACCCCTCTAGGTGGTCACAAAGCACCGACATGATCTCCCTGTGCTATGTGGCTGCTTCCCACTAGCTATCTATTTTACATTTGGTAGTGTATATATGTCCATGCCACTCTTTCACTTCGTCCCAGCTTACCCTTCCCCCTCCCCGTGTCCTCAAGTCCATTCTCTACATCTGCGTCTTTATTCCTGTCCTACCCCTAGGTTCTTCAGACCAATTTTTTATTTTTAGATTCCATATATATGTGTTAGCATATGATCCATGAAAGAAAACAGCTGATGCTGGACTTCATTAAAGTTAGAGACTTTTGTTCTGCTAAAGACTCTTTTAAGAGAATAAAAAGGCAGCCACAGACTGAGAGAAAATATTTACAAAAATATCTGATAAAGGACATGTATTCAAAATATAAAAAGAACACTTAAAACTAATAAAAAAGGGTAAAAGGTCTGAACAAACAGCTCACTAAAGAAGATGTACAGATGGCAGATAAGCATATGGAAAGATGCTCATTAGGAAATTGCAAAGTAAAACAATGAGGCACCATTTTATATCTATTAGAATGGCAGAAATCTAAAAAACTGACTACCAAATGCTGATGAGGATCTAGAACAACAAGAGTTCTTGTTCACTGCTCATGAGAATGCAAAATCGAACAGTCACTTTGGAAGACAGAAATCATCCTACAAACTAATCATACTCCTTTTATCATAGGATCCAGCAGTCCCAGGTATTTACTCAGGTGACTTTAAAAATTACGGCCACACAAAAACTTTCACACAAATGTTTATAGCACCTTTATTTGTAATTGCCAAAAATTGGGTAAACCAACTGTCATTCATTAGGTGAGTGGATAAACAAACTGTGGTTCATCCACACAGTGGAATATTATTCAGAAATACAAAAATGTGCTATCAAGCCATGAAATGACATGGAGAAACCTTAAATGCATATGGCTGAATTAAAGAAGTCAGTATGAAAAGGCTACATACTGTATGATTCCAACTATGTGGCATTCTGGAAAAGACAAACTTATAGAGACCATATAATAACATCAGGGATTCAGGTAAGGGGGAGGGTGAATATGTGGAGCACAGGGGATTTATAGGCCAGTGAAACTATTCTGTGTGATACCGTAATGGTGGATACATGATATTATACATTTGTCAAAATCTATAGTACTGTGTGCAGAACACAAAGAATCCTACCGTAAACTATGGACTTTAGTTAAAAATAATATATCAATATTAATAATATATCAATATCGGTTTATCAGTTGCAACAACTGTGCTTCACTAATGCAAGATATTAATAACAGGGAAAACTGAATGGTGAAGAAGTGGTATTATAAGAATTCTCTGTACCATCTGCTTATTTTTCTGTAAACCTAAAACTGCTCTAAGAAAAGAAATTCTATTACATTTTTAAAGCTGATATTAGGTACAGAATAAAAAATAATTTCATTCCATCTTTTCTATTTGGTATTAGATAATGAAATCTAGTGTTGAAAATTATTGTCACCAGTCACTGTGTAGGAATACTAACATGCCTTGTGAATTTGTATAAAATAATTAATTGGGATAAGGGTTGACTGCAGTGACCCTTAAGTGGCTAGAAGGTATTTTAAGTAGTTCAGAGGAAGAGAGCCATCAGTGATTCCAGGAGGGAAAACTGCGTGTGTTGAGTCATGGAGATGGTAGTAACTATGTCATGGGACAATTATACTGGAGGCAGCAGCATATGTTAGAGGTAAAAAGTAGTTTAAGTCAGGATTATGGAGAACTTTTGTTGTCAAGGGGAGCTATTTACCCAATCAAGTGGGCTCAGCAGTTATCTGAACAAAGTGGTGTTAAGGATTAAATAAACACTATTATGGGAATGCTCATAGCCCAGAGCTCAGCATCTGCCATAGTGTACGGACTCTATAAATATTAAATTTCCTTTCCTTTCATATAATTATTATCATGGTTAAATTTACTCTCAATCAACTTTCAACTTATTAACTAATTAGGATTTAGTTAAGGTTAGTTAATAACTCATAATCACCAACCACTGGGGATCAAAATACATTTAGTACCCTCAAGTAAATTATTTAAAAACATATTTTTCCCTCCTTCAGTTATAATGCAAATTTATCCATGCATATGACATATTTTTGTTTGAATTACAAGCTTCTAAAGGGCATACCTTTGTAGTTTTATCATTTAAGATAAACCTATTTATATACTTAGTGATCATTAACTGAATAGTGACTATGTATTAAATAAATCATTGAGACACAATTGATAAGATATGATTAGAACCCAAACTTATGAACTAAAATGTTCTGTAAGTTGGAAGTTCCATGCTGCCTTTCACTCTTTGGTCACATAATAACTAAATTCTTTTCTTTTTCCAAGAGGGTGAGAGTATGACTATTCTTTAGAAATATCTATTACTTGAAAAAAAAAAAAACCATTTAGCAGGCATATGTAGAGAATTTTCTTGTATAAATCAAAATTGACTCAGTTAGTCCTTTTTAAAAATACAATTTAATTTTCATATATCCTCGTGACATTCAAAAGTTATTTGAATGTTTAATGAATATTAGTAGAGATGCATCTAAAAAACTAGCCCAACTGATTTACACTGATGCTGAGCCCCAGAGATGAGGAAATGAGGAGGCCTCACGTAATGAGGCAAGGGTGCCACGATGACTGTACAGTTGCACGATCAGGAAAATGTAATTAATGGAAGAACAACACTTCTGTGGGTGTCTGGTTACTAATTAACCTATTCACAGTTAAATCAAGAGGAAACAAAACTTTGGGGAAAAGAGGCTTGCTTATATTCAAAGGAAATTTTAAGACTGCCATTTCTATTTTTCATTTCTGTGAGATTTCATTGTTTAGCGTAAAATCTGAAATTACTACTTTCAATGTACAAAATTCACTATTCAAACTTTGAACTTCCAAACTTATTCAAGATTGTCCCAAGTTAATTTCAGCATGGTGTTTGTTTTTCCGTATATTAATGGATGTTTTGCCTAAAAAATAATTTCAGGGTATGCTACTCACCACCCCTCCACAGCCTTCACTATTAGTATGAGATTTAATTACTTAAATTTAACTCATTAGAGATTTAATATTTAATTCTAAAACTCAATGAAAGTATAACACAATCACAGTTATCATTTATTAATATAGTTGTCTTATGCAAGTTACGAATATATGTTAAGAAATCAGCTTATATTTTATACCTTCACTAAACCCTTGACTGTGTAATCTTGGTAATCTCCCTTCTTGATTCTCTCTCTGTCAGTGTAGTGTTGTCAGTGTAGTGGTAGCCCTGCCATCATATCTATTATTCAGCCTATGTTATGCAGGACAAAAGGGAAAATAACTTCAAACCGTCTGCCTGACTCAAAGTACTGAAATAGTTTTAGTCCAATCTCCCTGACACAGACTATAGAAGCGTTGGGGAAGCAAGAATTCACTACAAAGTTCCGATTTTCCCTCATAACATTACATCCACACCATTACAATCTAAAAAAAGCTAAATCCCCACATTGCCATTATTTCCCATCAGCACTGCCCAAGAGATGTGAAAGGGGTTGTGTGCTAACCTAACAAATCTTCTCCTAAAAATGTAATATCTCATAAAATAAAAGGAGAGGGACTTCCCTGGTGGCGCGGTGGTTAAGAATCCACCTGCCAATGCAGGGGACATGGGTTCGAGCCCTGGTCCAGGAAGATCCCACATGCCTCAGAGCCACTAAGCCCGTGTGCCACAACTACTGAAGCCCACGTGCCTAGAACCCATGCTCCGCAACAAGAGAAGCCACCGCAGTGAGAAACCTGCGCACAGCAGCAAAGAGTAGCTCCCATTTGCTGCAACTAGAGAAAGCCCACGCGCAGCAATGAAGACCCAAGGCAGCCAAAAATAAATAAGTAAATAAATTTATTAAAAACATAAAAAAGAGAAAGATTTCAATCAATTATTGCTTGATTTGAACATTATATTTCACACAGCACTGGGTTTCATTTTACTGAATGGGTAACTGATAGAAATTGAAAAGTAAGGTTCTGAAATGCCATTCTAATATTGCATAATTCAGAGAAAGAGGTTGTGTCACATTTCCCCCCAAAATATATCACTGAATGTCTTACTAAATTTTTGTATCTCCTCAACCATCCCCTCCCCCATCAAACTTGGAGGTATGTGTACGAAAGAGCTTACAATGTGCGAGCCTACCTTTAAGGTCTTTATTGTATTATGGAAGATAGGGAAAAAAGAGTGAGTTAACCAATTTTCCAGGAAATGTTTGTAATTGAATAGCAAGGTGAATATGGCGTTGATTGAGACATGAGATATTATGGGGATTCAGAACTGGTCTGAGGTATTTTTCCGAATGATTTGAATCAATTTAGAGACTTCTGAGGGAGTTGTTTCTTCAAGAGATGTTTTGTGTGTGTTCCTAAAATGAGCTGCAGTCCGTAGTCTGTTGTAGAGCAGTTCTCAAATGTAAGGATGCATTAGCATTGCTTTGAGGGTGTGTAAAAACACAGATTTCTGGCCTCAGCCTCTCAGAGCTGTAGGTTCATCGGTTCTAAGATGGGGCCTAACTGCATTTCTAACAAGTCCCCAAGTGATGCTGATTTTGCTGGTCTGGGGACTGCACTTGAGGAACATTAACTGCTCTAGAGAAAGTTCAGTCATTGTGTAGCCACAGAATTGATCAAATAATTTGGAAGTCAAAAGAGTTACATCTTCTAAATACCTTTTCAGCAATACCTTTCTGAGAAGTTCTGGAATTTTAAATCAGCTCTCTGGCTTCTGTCTGTATCCCCTTGCAGTACAAACCCAAATAACATGGTTGCTAAATTTCGTTCCTTTTTTATCATGTCCTATTCCACCCCCCCACCCCCGTCCCCCGAGCCCTGTGTTGTTAAGCCTTTGAAATTGTTCAGAAATATTCAGTGATTCAGTTCGGTGCTCTTGGGAACAACAGAAATGGAATATTATTAGAAATTACAGTTTTTAAAAAGTCAAAAAATAAAAATAAAAAAAATAAAAAGTCAGAAATAAGGGCAATATTTTTCAGATTAAATTTTAGATAATTACTACTTCCATACCTTAAATTAATAATACTTCATGCTTATGTATGAAACGTATTCCAAATGAAAAATCTCATCTCTGTATCTGTGCTTGTTTCATATACAAACTTTCTTTTAAAATCTTAAGAATCTAACTAGATTACGTTAACATTTTTGAAAAATAACAGCAATTTACCTCCTCCAAAAAACTGCTGAAATAGAGCAAAAATGCTGATGTTTCTCCTACTGATTCAAAACAGTTTTAAATGTTTACTTTATTCAAATGAAAGACAGTGATGCATGGGCTGAGCTGATTATTTAATTTGAGATGTACAATGTTGTTGTACACATAGATTGACTTGTCTTTAAATAGGTTTTTGTTATCTTTACTTGAATTACTGTCCCTTCGCATTTCCCAAATGTGTTTACCAAGTATACAGCCAACATTCTTCCTTTATCTGTCCTTCTCTTTTTCATTATCCTACTTCTAGCCATTTAATCTTTGCAAAATAACAAGATACTTGAGTGTATTTTTGATGAATGTATACATGCGCATGTTATCTTTCTCATGTAGTTCTAGAAGGTAAAAATCTCCGATGGTAAAAATATTGTCTTTCAATGCAACATGTACCACGTGACTCCTAGAACACTTTGGGCACTTAATAACCTTTACAACACCATCCTTGATATCATTATCATCAATCATGGAAGCTGTTCTCAGCTCTGATTCAATTAGACGTAGCTTAAAAAAGGATCTTCTCTTATGTCTCTGGTTGCCATTCAAACCTGACGGCTTCCCTCTTTCCAATACATCTGCTCTCTTTCAAGTAAGTTTTGCGTGCCTTTTATACCTCCAATGCGGTACCTCCAGATTAGTGACAGAGAGGTTAATTGAAATGAGCGAGCACTTACTGATGAAAGTGTGTTGGGTTCAGCATGAGAATACTAACCTGTTTCCACATGACTAACCAGGATTGCACAAAAGTAAATCATCATTGAAATGTAGTCATTCTCTTAATCACCTAATGATTCTATTACTTATATATAGACAAATGCACACAGGGCACTCCATTATCTTTAGAAAGGTCACTCAGCAGTCATTAGAGTTAAGTAAATGAGGGTTAAACTGTCCTTCTCAACACCATAAACTTAGCTGCTTATACACATCCTATAATTATAGAGCAGAAATATAAGATACAAAATGAGTTTCATGGATAAATCATCTACAGTAGTGTATAACCAGAAACACCATTTGTCCCTTTGAAAAATTTTAGAATCTGAAAGATCTATTGAACTTATTTTCATGTATGGTGTGCTTTTTGGTCAGATGGAATTTTATGTGGCAGCATTTTATGTAAAAGATAAAAGCAAGTGTTGTAAATGAAACCAGGTTGGGGAGGTTGGCTGACTGAATTGCCTTTCACTCCAGCAGTTCCAAAAGGATCTCCATGCTAAGCCCAAAGATCTCAAAGCAGCATGAAAACCACTGTATTTGAAGGCTAATTCATGGACTGTTTTTCTTCAAAGCACTTTTACCATAGAACATACTATATACAATATTTTATTTTCTTATTAATTAATTAATGAGGTAATTTAACTTACATTGGGATTTAAGTTGTATGAAGGGAGGGACTTTTTTATCTGCTTGATACATAGTGAGTACTCAGTAAATACTTCTGTTGAATGAGTGAATAAGTGTATCCATGAATGAATATGTTTACTAAATTACTAATAAATGAAGATGATAGGTCCCCAGGATTAAAAAGAAAAGGTAAGACACAATCACTGACCCAAAAGAACACATAAAGTAGTTGAAGCAGATAACATGTCTACAAGAAAACATCTAATAACATAAGCCAGTACATAATGGATACCTTTCCAATGGTATAGGAACTGTGTACTAATGTAATTTGGACAAGGGGAAACTGAATTAAGTAGATCAGGAGAAGATTCACTGGGGAAATGACTAGATGTGTGACCTTACATAATTTGTTTAAACTTTCTGGGCCTCAGTTTCTTCATATAAAATCAGGTTTTTCTAGCCAAGTGAACACTTAGATCCCTTGGAGTTTTAGGCAAAAAAATAGATTTTGAATGCATAGTAAAAATCTGAACTAGAGAGGCGACAATCTCTCTGCAAATATGCCTTGAGAACTTAATCAAAAGATAAGCTGTTTTGAGCTCTATACTACACTATAATCTGACATGGCTGCAGTTTGAATTTGATCAAGTTAAACTGAAGTTTAAAGAAAATTTAATAGAAGTAGAAGTAATTTTTAAAATATTCTTTTCTGAGTCAGTGTGCACAGAAATTCATAAGTGGCGTACTGCAGCAATACCTCAGGTGACATCACATAACTTTGTCCTACACAGAGGTACAGCTGTGGGCAAGTCTCAGATGCAGTAAACCAAGTAACAGTTACCTTCTATTTTCTTTAAATGAACTATTTTATGTATGAATAATAAAGATACAGAAAAGTGAATACAACTAAGTTCGTAGCTTAATGAAATTTTACACAATGAACATACCTACATAAACCACCACCAGGAATAAGGAAATTGAATATCACCAGCATTATAGACACTCCATATAGCTCCCTGCTAGTTGTTACCCACCCCAAAGGCAGTAGCTATTCTGACTTCCACACAATAGATTTGTTGTTTTTATTTCCGTAAATGGAATCATACATTAGGTACTGTTTTCTTCTTTCACTTAAACTTACGTTTATGAGATTTATAACACTTATACTGTAATGACTAACATATTTAGAATTAAAGAATCTTACTATGCTCTACACATTTTTTTTGTTCTTTTTTTCTCATTTTTCCTTCTCATTGAGTGATCATGTATTTTTAAACTTATTGTTATTCCTTTTTATGATCTTTAGTTATTTTTCTTTTATGTTCATTTAGTGATTTAAGTCTAAATCTTAGTCTTAAACACGTTTCAGGATCCCTTTATATTCTTAAAAATTATTAAGGATCCCAAAGATCTTTTGATAATGTGGGCTATATATTTTGATTATTACCATATTACAAGTTAAAATTGAGAAAGTTTTAAACACCAGAATACACAAACACATATACATTAGTCATCAGGGCGAGGATGATATCACATGTCATGTCACCTTAGAAAAGTCCACTATATACTTGTGTAAAAATGAGAGCAAAAAATCAAATAATATGTTAACGTTTGTTTGAAAATAATTGTCACTGCATGGACCCCTGAAAGGTTCTCCTTTGAGAACTGCTACTTTAGAGATTAACATGAATACATATCTTCCCCTACTTACGATGGGGTTTTATCCTGATAAACCCTCATAAGCTGAAAACATCGTAAGTTGAAAATGCATTTCAAACATCTAATCTACCGAACATCCGAGTTTAGCCTAGCCTACTTAAATGTGCTCGGTGCACTTACGTTAGACTACAGTTGGGCAAAATCATCTAACACAAAGCCTACATTTTTAATAAAGTGTTGAAAATCTCATGTAATTTATGAAATGCTATACTGAAAGTGGAAAACAGAATGGTTGTGTGGGTACAGGATGGTTGTAAGTGGCTCAGTTGTTTACCCTCATGAATGCATAGCCATTTGCATTTTCTCACAAGTTAAATTTTTTTTATTGTATCTGGGTATTGTGTATGAAAGATCTGTAGAGGTTTCAGCTGATGAAATCTTCCACTGGAGACAACTGACTTTCTCCTCCACTAAAAATACAGAGTTGTGATCTTGGGTGGAGTCTGAGAGGAGACCACCTCAATCCAGCAGGAACTGAGTTAGGTAAAGCTAGTTTAAATTTTAATGAGTCAATTTATTTGTGATTTTCACTTGTCCCTAGGTTGATTTATACTCAAATTTAGAAGACTTTAGAAAACTTAATTCTGCCCTTCAGAAGATTTTGGATTATCTGTTTAGCCTCCTGTTTTTCACAATTTCAAAATTTGGCACTGTATAGAGGGGGAGATAGGCCGCATGTTTGAGGACCCTCACATTTCCAATTTTGTCACTCCAGTCCCATGCAATCACTAAAATCTCCTATTATTTACCCTTTGCCTTGGCTAAGATTCCATCCTCAGACCCTAGCCTGTGTCTATCATCAGTAAATGTCCCTAAGGGAAGAGATTAACTGTTCCACAGCCTACTTCTAAATTTTTCTCAACTCTCTGAAACTTTAATCATTTAGTCTTCATTGTTTCCAAGTTCTTTAAGGCCTTGAGTTGTTTGTAGGAATAACAGCTGTTGCAATGATTACATTCTACCAGGAGAAGCTGCCAATATCCATTCAAATATTGATTCTGTTCATTCTCTATTTTGTCCTCTCTTTCCAGGACTCCAGTATAATATATTTCTGAATTTCTCACTGCGCGTCCGAGTATTGTATGTTTTTCTCTGTGTTTTCTTTCTTCTCTTCTCTCTGATCTTTAGTCTAGTTATGTGATATAATGTTGTACTCTGCAGTTCTCAAGACTATGAATCCACTTTTCTGCTGTGTTTAATTTAGTGTTAAACTTTAGCATGTATTAAATGTTTATTTCAGTTATTATTAGAAATTGGGAGGAAGGGGTAAAGCATATGGCCTATGATACTTTCACTCCTTTACTGGGGGAATACCTATGAAGAAAGGAAAAAAGCAGATAAGGTAACATAGTTTAACCTTGGAGAATAGATATGCATGTAAAATGACTAATGATATTTACTAGATAGAAGAGATTTTGTCTCTATCTGACTCTCTCTAGCTAAGGATAACCCATATAAAATGGAATCCAAAATACGAAAAATGGCTGCCTGGAGAATGCCACATAAGTTATACAACTCCCTGGGGTGCTAAATAAAAATGTGTCTGATTTGAAATGCTCTCTATTGTGTGAGGAAGCCCATGAACATCATTTAGAGGCTTCATCTATTCTGAGCTGGAGGTTCATGTTTGATAAAGGAATAAAGGGCCTGTGAGAGTCATCACTGATGTCCTAGGAGCTTCTTTCTCTTTTGCCTTTTGATTGCTTGTATCCTTGACACTATTTAGTAAAGTTTGATACTGGGTAAGCTCTCTGATTCACATGATTCTCAGTTAATAATCTGATTCTGTGTATTATAGATCTGGGTTTCCATTTGCTTATTTTTGGTGAAATTATCTACTTTATCATATATTTCTTGGTCATATTAATCACAATTATTTTATTTTAAAGTAATATCTTTAACCACCCACTAAGGGGTGGTTTCTATTATCTATTTCTTTGTACTCTTTGAATTTTGGTAATTATTTTGTCCCTGGCATGCCTGGTAGTTCAGGATTGTATGGTAGACATTACATATAAAAATTGAAGAGGCTGTGAATGATGTTATATTTTTAAATTTGCTTCCAAATGAAGTTATAGTAGGACAGATGACCTTGTTCCATTCAGAGATTGAGCTGATTTATGGCTAAGGCTGAGTTTTAGTGTTTGTGAACACTGAAATTTGCCCTTATTCCATAGCATGGCCTTACAAGAGTCTCAGCTGAAAGCCTAGGGCATTTCTGAGACCATTTCTCCTTGGGACCATACTATAATTTTTAGCCCATAACCTTGTGAGACTGTCATGAGCTCTACTTTGTTTTTTAGCCTGATTTCTTGATCTTTTACTCAGCTCAGGTGGGAAATCAACCAATGCTTTGTGGGAAAAATCAACAAAAATGTTGTCTTACCTCAATGCATTTCCCTCTTTGCAGGACATTGACCTCATAAGTTTTGGGTTGGTTGTTTCCTGATGCCTCTAAATAGTAGATATTAAATGTTTAACACATATTAATAGTTGTTCCAAGATGGAGAGTTTTTCCATTACTGGCTGTGCAGTCATAGCCACAAGTAGAAGTCTAGATGGTCTCTTTTGAGTAAGGGTTGACTCTCCAACTATGTTAGACATTTTACTTAAAGAAATGGAGGTAAAAAGCTTGTCTTTTTATAAAACAGAAAAAAAAATTAGTTGCAGTCTTTTCATATTTTGAGCATATTTTCCTTGTGGTTGAACAATAAAATTGCCTTTGAAAATGTTTTTCTTGCACTTTTGATAGTAAGAACATTAAAGTCAAAGATGTTTAAGGATGAGCAGGTAGGCCCATTATGCTTTGGGGTTGTCGCATAGAATATGTCTGTCTGGGGTAGAATGAGAGGTAGAGTTGCTAGGAAAAATAAGTTGATGTGTATTTGTAGGAATTATTGACTGTCCTTCCAAGTAGTTGGGATTTTATTCCACGTGAAATGAGGAGTTATGTGAGTCATATAAATTACATTAAGATCACAAACCATAATCATATTGTAGTTTAGAAAGATACAACTTTTATAAAATACAAATAAAGGAAGAGTGATATTAAAATTAAAGGAATTATTGAAGAGACCGTTGAAAGAGTGGAGGTGAGTGAAATTTGATATGGACCTGAGCAAAAGCAGCGTCACTAGGAATAGAAAAGATGAAATGGGCTTACATGATATTTCAGGAGAAGAGGCACTTGGATTTGATTATGTATTGGATTTGGAGAGGAAAGATGTGAAAGATGAGTAAGACACTAACATTAAACTATTTAATAAGATCTTTTAATTTGTATGTTTTTAGAAATTTACTTATCAAGGAAGGTTGTGATCAATACTACAGTCTCAAGTTCTCTTAGCCTTCCTGAAAGTAGCAAGTCACTCTTGAAGAAGACTGGATTCCTTATATGAAGTTAGAGGAGGGCTGGAAGTTCTTTTATAGAAGAAACATATTTGAATAAAAGACCAGAGTCTTTGTACTGAATCATGGATAGCACAGGAGAACAAGAGAAGCGCTACCAGAACAGTGAAAACCTCAAATACTTAGAGAGTGGACTCTGATGAAAGTTATTCATCACTTCTCTCCCTACTTAATGACTCAGCCCCTAATACAAAGCCAGCTAGCAGTGGAGATTTATCAGCTAGTAACTATGACCGAAGAAAAAGACAGATAAAAACTAAGAAAAGGGAAATGATAAAAATCTGTGCACTCTTAGATGCTTTCACCCAGATGTCTATTTAATGTGCTGATTCTGACAAAGCAGCTAACATATCAAACTTGATCTGAGGATTAGAGTGACTTTAACTGCTTTATGTTTTATGGAGAAACATAATAATTGCTAAGGAGTCCTAAAAACTTAGAGTTTATGGGGAATACTTTAAAAATATTTTTGTTGGTATTAAAAGTAATATGCTGTTATTGGTGAAAATTTGGAAAATACACACAAAAAAGAAAACAAAAAATTATCCATAATCTTGCCATCCAGAGATAATATTTTAGATGTAATCTTCCAAATTTTTTCCAAAATTATCCAAAACGGCTCAAATTTATTTAGGATTAGAAATATAATCTCTGGAACAATATACAATTGTTATGAAATGAGAGAGTAGTTATGTATTTAGTCATTGAAATGAATGCAATAAAAATATGTCTAATTAGAAGTACCTTCTTGTTGCTACCTTAAGTAAAAAAAAAAGTATCCTTGTAATATAAAAACATGTGCTGCTCTTTGAAATTTGGAAGCATACGTTCCTTACTCTAAGGGGAAAACTTGACTGAAACTCTTTCATATACCATTAACTCTATACAGAATTTTAAGGAACTGTTTTCTGCATAATATAAACTATAACAATCATTTCAACAATCTATAATCTCTATAATCCAATTCTAAATTAGAAAAGTTTATAAAACTAATAAGTAAATATGGTTTAAAATGATAAACATCACAAGCTGCAATCTAACACAAGTTCATGGCAAATCACTAGACATTACAGGGAAAATATATTTAAAAAATTTTTATACTTCTATAACTGCATTAAAAGTTAGGGGAATCAGGAGCCATTGTGCTTGGAAGAGTAGAGCCTTTCCTGGAATTATTTCCATGCTCTCCCACAATCACAAGACATCTGTACCATTCACAGATCAGTTACAGGTCATCTCACATATAAAGGTAAATACTCAATCAAGATTCACCTAAAATTTGAATAATGCTAACACCATAATACAGAGGCAGCAAGCTCAACAAGCAGAAGAATGCAAATCCAAAGAGAGTGATTTAACAGACCAAGAAAAATATGATTAAAATGAATATAAACTATCTTCTCAGATTTTAAATATTTCAGCGTTCAAAATAAGGAATCAGTGGGGAATCATAAAGACAAAAATGTGATTTTTGAAGTACAAATTTCAATCACTTGGCTGAATAACAAAATGATCACAGATGAAAAGAGAATTGGTAAATTAAAAGATGAAGCTAAGAGAATCTCTCAGAATATAGCTGAAAAAGACAAAAAGAAAGTTAAATAAAAAATTCTGATCTTTCAATTTCCACATAGCAAATGACCAAGAAGAAAAAAAAAGATTGACAGGTTAAAAAAATATACAAAACAGTCATAGAAGTAGAAAATTCATACCTGAACTAAATTTCTTTCCCATACTGAAAAGATAATTTGTTGAACAGAATGAATGAAAAAGACTACATCCAGATACATGTGATGAAATATTAACATTCACTGATTAAAAGAAAATCATAAATGGTTCTAGACAAGAAAAAATAAACAGAAAAGAAATGAGAATTCAATTCATATCATACTTTTCTTTTGCTTAAAAGGGGGTACAAGAAGGCAATACAGTAAAATTTGTAAAGATGGAAGGAAAATAATTTTTATCTTAAAATTATTCATAGAATTATACACTCATATGTAACAGTGAAATATTGACATTCATTTATATTTGCAAAGGCTCAGGAATTGTATTACCCATAAACTCACCTGCAATGAATTACAGAAGGATACAATTTAGCAAAACATAAACAGACAAACAAAAAAACTGTGGAACCCAAGAAGCAATGGCAATCTACAAAACCAGTAAATCTTTTGGTTATAATAACTGTTTACTGTTTAAGGAAAGTGTGTGTGCATAATAAAACAATGGAATCAAAATAATACTGGTAATACTGGTTGAGACCAGCATGAGAGGAAATATAACTATAAAACTGTAGCTGGTAGAACTACGGTACTGGGTGGGATATAAACATTCAGACCATAGAGATCTTCATAAGTAACAATAACGTGAAAATATTTGCATCATCTTCACTTTGCCAAGTGATTAAACCCATCACTTTGACTCTTTACCTTCTCTTTCCTCAAACTCATATATGCTTACCTGCTAAAATGTGTATGTTAACTGACATCTCAGCTGTAGACACTAATAAATATTTTAGCAAATAACATGAAAGAGAAATTTAAAGAGTAAAATAGTTTTATTAGTAAAATCTTGTTATTCTCCAAAATCACCATTTTACTTGAAACACAATGTATATTTTAGGTATGCCACGACTCAACATATGTTCTGGGTTGTCATAATATGACTTGATTTTTTTTTTTTAATTATTTTTCCTTTTCTCTGCTTTTATATTTACATTTTGGAAAAGTAAATGAGTTTTTATAGTTTATGAGATATATTTTTTCATGCATCTTAAAAAAATGACTACATCTGATTTTAGCTGATTCTAAGAAGTAAGTTTCCAACCACTAAAACCAGGTGGAGAGTCAAAGAAATGATCCATGTAAATGACTAACCCAAGTTGAGGTTTTGCCACTAGAATTAGGTTTATTTTCTAGATCCTCAGAATGTCTCATGTATTTAGTTGATTTATTAAGGAGTTACAGCAGTAAACACAACAGAACCACTATTATCCATCTCAAGGACATAGTGTATGGGTGTGAGTAACCATGTAAATGGATTGGATATTGTACCTGTCCAAGCTATTGTTGAATTACTATTTCTCTTGCACACTCACCTGTAACCTCCCTGAGAGCAGGAAACAAGCCTTATTTTGCTTTCTACTGTCTCTCTAGTGATGGGCACAGACAGGCTAGGCTCTCAATAATTATTTGCTGAATTAATGAAATAAAGTGTGTGCTGAATTAGTGAACTGAATTTTTGTTCAAAATTGTGAAATCAATTATTGGGTGATCATTATGATGACAAAAAATAATATTCTGGCCAAACCCCAGGATGCTATATCTCTCATATTCTCCTTTATTTCTATTAGTATTTAACACTTATCATATATTCATCTGCTTATAGTCTGTTCCCCTAATCAGAATTGTGATTGTTAGGGACAGTCTTATGAAGACAAACGTTATGAAGCCAGAGACTTTGCCTTTCTATTCTCTACTGCATCCAGCTACAACATTCTGACATGAAAAAAATATTATGAATGGATGAATACATGAGGAGTTGAAGGTACCATCAGCCACAGCAGGGCAAATAACTCTGATCTATATAAAACTTTCTTCATCTCTAGCTTGTTTGTTAATTAACCAAAAGTTCATGGCTAGACATAATTGAAAGGGATAATTAATTATTCCATATTGATAGATAGATGGATGGATAGATAGATGGATAAATAGATAGACAGATAGATTGACTGATTGACTGTTCATTCAGCATAGGACCTGGCAGTAGAATAGCAAATATTTTGGACATGGTTCCTGATCTCCTAGAAGTGTTCTGTTAAACATTCATGTTTCAGAATCAGGTTTTTTAGAAATTGGAACCACTGAATAAATCAAAATATTTAAGCTGCCAAATAAATCAGTCAAGTGGATTAATGGCTTAATATTTTTCTCTCTGGAATAACAGAACATTTTGACTACAGTTTGTATTTGGACCAACTAGATACTGCAGAGAAATATGATAAAAATGAATCATATTTAATTTCCCTCTACTCATTCTACCTCATGTAAAACCACAACTGATCAATTATGGTTCAAACCATTCAGGGATGGGTTTTGCTGTCAATGTGTTCCTGAGAAACTGTATATACACACAAATATACAGTTTCTTTAGGGAAGTGATTCATCATATAGGCTACTGTAAGTTGGACCTTGTGGTATTTTTTTCTTTTTGCATTTTTTTCCTGATATGGAAAAGAGATAAAAACTAAACTTTTCAGACATTAATAAAATTGGAAGTGTATCAAAACTTGATATTGTCTCCATTTTGACCACAGATTTCATTTGAACCAACTAGATACCACTAACATGATAAGAATGAATGATACTTAGTTTTGCTTCTGTTTGTGCAACCACGTGTAGAACCAACATTTTACCAAGTGCACTGCCATTTAAGCAGAAGTATATGAAGATTTGAAAGCATAGTTTTAAAAGATTTTGAAAAAGGATTTTAAGACATGAACCAAAACACATAGAAGTAAACAGCTGTAAATTACTGCGAAAGAAATCTGAGAGTTAAAAAATTACACTAATTTTGGTATTTTAGTATAACAGCAGAACAAAATGAAAATGTCATTTGAGGACTGGATGTCACAATGTAAGAGGATGTTGAGGAAGATTTTCCTTTTTTCCAGAATTGGTGACTAGTACCCCAGTTTGAGGACAAAGCATCAAGTAGCTCCTTTACTAAAGAGAAATTAATGCAATTGAAGGCCTGTCTGGCTCTGCTTCCCCCTCCCCAACATCGCTCTTTACCTCCTATGGTCACTGTCTATGTAACAGAAGATAAAGGAGTAGGGAAGGAGCTCTCCAAGGCAAAATGGGTGCTCCCCTCTCCAAGAAATTACACACAGAGTTCAGTGATGACACTGTCTTCTCATTCTGCATTTATACATTTGTTTATGTGTGGAATTTCTGAGCAGCTCTCCATGCCTATTGGAGAAGAATGGAAAGAGTCAGTCAAAGATGGCAGGTGGAGAGAAGGTATCAGTGGAAAAGCCTGCATTCCTACATTCAACATGACATAACAAATGGGTTTCATCTAAGTCACATGGTCACCAAAGAAGGTAGCTAGATTTGTGTCATACCTAAGTGAATGGGACTTTAACGGGGACATCACAGGAGCAAAAGGTTGTGGGCTGTACCAGCTAGTTTAAGAGCTGAAAGGTACTGGAAGTGCTGAATAGAAGCCAGAAGAAAACCATGCATGCCTTCTAGGAGGGGATCCACAGAGCATGAGTCCGCAAAGTTTATCCCCAGGAGCAAAAGCTAAAGTGGGATGCTGAAGAGTTTGCAGGTCTACTACATCAAAGATCTGTAGGATGGGAAGCCCTCCGCCAGGGCCTTTAACTGAATTACACATGGGCCCAAATATATAGTAAATTTTTGGATGCTGGTCTCACAAAAGGCAACAGAAGCCACTCAGTTTAACCAGGTGAGGAGCTACAGAAGCAGCTAGTTAAATGAGAGAGTTACTCATTCTTCTTCCCTCCATCGTGACTGAAAGCGTCAGAGGAGGAAAGGAAGAAGTAAAAAGCAGAACCCCTACACCGGCTGTCCCCGCCAAGGTGTAAGCCTGAACTGGGAGATGTGAGGGGGTACAATTGGAGTTTTTCATTAGACTAAATAGGACTTTTTAATACTGGACAGTGACCTGATCTCCATAGAATCTTCCTGAGTTATTTTTGAGGAATGAGAAGAGAGGAGTTGGGGACGGTAATATGAGAAAAAAATAAAACCTTTCCACTCTTGTATTCCCACTGATCTGCAACTATGCCTGAGACTGTCAATAAACCACCATAGTATCTTTCTAAGTTTAGGCAGACTTCTGAGTTATTCATCCATTCAATCAGTAAACACAATAAAAAACTATGACCCCAAAGCAAAAACTTATTTCAAATATATTCCCCTCCCCACCAACACGCACTTCTCATCTCTCCACTTCAAGGTCAAGTTTTAATCCGTTTATCCCTCCTCATGATGCTTTGCTTTTCTGCTCCCTCCCACAATGGTCTGATTCTGTCTAGAACTCTTACAGCTCTCAGTGTTTACTCAATTATTTCAAAACCAGAATGTCAGTGTTACTCAACTATTGCATGAATATGTGGGCTGTCTCTTCATATAAGACAATAAACTCTTGGACAGTTAGACTCTATGATGTATTTCTTCTCTATCCCCCACTACCAAGAGCAGCTCATAATGCAACAGATACTGATCTAATGCTTTGTATTTTTAGTACTTTTGTTCTTATTTTGAGAAGACAGGAAGGCTCAGGCATGTTTTTCTACCCATCTAAAAGTCTTTGTTCTTTACATTTCAGTTCTTCATTATCCAAACGTAAAGGTGTAAAAGTTTTCTTTTATTTTGTACTGTCTCCTCCTTAAAAAAAAACAAAAACAAAAAAAAAGACTTGTATGCCATACAATGTTTTTTGCCACATATTCAGGTGTTTTTAAAATTTTAATATATTGACCATTATCTCTCTGGCATATCATGGCTAATACTTATTTTTAAAAAAACTTTCTGTATCACCTGGCATTAGTGAGTATTTCATAAAAGTATGTAGTCCAATATTATTTGTTTGTTAATCCAATCTGAAAAGCCTTCTCTTTAAATGAAGGACTTAAATGCATTATTAGCTATTATTATATATTTGTCCCATCTTCCTCCTATAATCTAAGTCTACATTTATATTTTTAATATTAGCTTGTATCCCTGTTTTATATTTATAAGACTACATTTTCTTTTCTAGCAATTTGGAAAGTTTAAGATTAGGTATAAACCCAGGAAGAATAGGATATGGATTTTGTACTGAATTTTTATGCATGGACAAGGAAAGAATTCCCTGCAAAAGAAATGTTTAAAGGAACAGTGACAGATAAAAATTAAGTTGTTTTGTGATAGTATCTTATGAGTCTTGTTTATTCAGTGTGTTGGACACACACACGTATAATCGCTAACACTCACTTGCTAGTAAGTTGGGAACTGATTTTAGATGGTTTAGCTCCCAGGCATGTGCTCTAATCTAAGCTCTATTTATAAATATTTCTGGAAGTCTAATACCCTATGCAGAAAAATGGCCTTCCTGGATTTCAGAGGGAAGTGTTATTTACCAGAGCGTCAAATCAGACTGAAATAAACCTGGCAAAGACAATATTCCTCAAAATGTCTGTCTGTTCTGCCTCATCTAGATGCCAAAAACTTGGTTCTATTACTACATGGAGTCTACCCAGTCTTAGAAATAACATAGGAATTTCTAAAAACATTCTTTCATTCAGGACTTTCATGAAGATGCTGTTTTAATTATTTATGCTGTGCTCAATCCATCCCAACTACTTAGTGGCTTAAAACAATGCATTATTATTTCTCAGAATTCTTATTGGTTCTTCTGCTGTTTTTTTCCTGGGCTCATTCATGCAGCTCCATTTGGCTAAAGGGTGGGCTGGGTTGTGTTGGAAGGTAAGATGGCATCACTCACATGTCTGGCAGATGTGCCTGGCATACTGTCAGCTAAAGCCCTTTGTTCTCCTTCACATGGTCTAATCCTCTAGTAGGCTTCCTTGACTTCTATTCATGATAGTCTCAGGACATCCTTCTAACAAAGAAAGAGCAGAGTGCTGCAAATCTTCTTAAGATCTAGTATTGGAAGTATTGTACCTCACTTTTGCTTCATTCTGTCAGAAAAATGCCAACCCAGATTCAAAGGTTGGGAAATAGACTCCCTTTCTAATGGGATAGGCAAAATCACATAGCATAGAGGATGCATACTGAATTGGCAGAAAGGTGTGGTCATATTTTGGAATCACTGTAGATGACAAAAATTAGCTGAGAACAACAAACATGGATATACTTTTAATCAACATTGTAAAAGAGGCACAAAATAGAGTATGGATATTGATTTCCAGTTGCTTATCACTACAGCCCTGATAAAATCTCTTGACCCACTATGACTAAGGAAAACATCTTTGTGATGATGAGACCTGTATTTCTCTACTTACACTGTCCAGGTTCTGCTCATTCTCTAGTATGGAAATAGGTTCAGTAGGCAACCTTCCTTTAATCCTTAGTAAATATCATATTCCATTGTAAATGCTTTACATTTAATCCTTACAACAACCCAAATAGGTAGGTATTATTAGCCCCCAATTAAAGATGAGGAATCAAATATTCAAGTCAAAGTAACTTGTGAGGCCACATAGCTAGTGGAATCTGAACCCAGACTATCTGGCTCCAAGTCCATGCACTTAACCTCCATGGCTGTTGCTTCTGTGATCATTCCTGTGGTTTTATTTTCACCGTCCTCAGGAATTGGATACAGCTTGCTTATATCAGGGCTTTTATTTTCAGCCTATGCTAATGCACTTGTTCAAAATACATACCTGAAATAACATCTTAATCAGTGTGAATCAGTCAGCACTTAGGATAACTAATCTGCTTGGGCCATTAGTGTCCTGAGTCTGGTCTGTGTTATACAGACTGGTTATTGTGTTTCTAGACCAATCAGTCTTCCAGGGCTATCAGTGGGTTGAGGCTAGTCAAGCAATAGGAGGTAGCGTTGCATGGTGGTTAAGAATACAGGTTGGAACGAGACTCCAAGGATTAGAATTCTTGCTCTGCCACTTACTAGCTCAGAAACTTTGGGGATGCTACTTCATTAGTGGGGATAATAATAGTTTCTCCTTGATAGGATGATTATGAAGATTAAAATACATGAGTTAACTTTTGTAGAAGTCCTTGGAACTCTATTACAATAACTCTGTTATTTGTTTTATTTGTTTATTTGAAGTACCTCTACTTCAACCTATTGGAAATAGTGGTCTTCCAGGTGAGAGTTGTCTTTAGTACAGCTCAACTAGAGATGGGGTCAGGGGTAGTTTTAGTCTCCAGTTTAATTCCCACAGAGCCATTGACTGCCCTGTGGAAGAGGGACTTTTTGTCTTCATTCCCAAACAGAATTATCCACAGGAGGTTTCAGGAAAGAGAGAGAGAACTTCTTTGACCTGGTCCCAGCCTGGGCTCTGAATGAATGACCTGGCTGGCATTAACCCCTTAGGTTTATAAAATCGTACCAGCCTCTCATATCTAAAAGTTCTACTACGGATGACAGACCATCAACCCAATAGCCATGGTAGTCCAATCAGTCACTCTTTTCTGCTCCACTTGGGTCTTTTCACAGTGAGCACCAGACTGGGGTAGGTCATGTGATCTGAGCTCCAGAATTAGAAAATGTCATTCTCTGGCATTTACTGACTTTTGAAATTTGAAGTTACTTAACCAAACTGACTCTCTCTCTCCTCAACTGTAAAACAGGGATGATGATAAGACAGTACCTATTTAGAAGATTTTTATCTTATCACAGTACCTAGTATGTAGTTAACTCTTTCTAAATGGTAGCTAATGTGATCTCTTGATTATAGGAATTGATTCAATATTTCTCTAAAATTCAGAGGGACCGGTTTTTTACAGGATATATGCCTATTTATTGGCAGGAATAACCTTGTATAAACAATATTGTGTTATACTTTTGGGAAATTGTGTGGGGAAAGAAAAATTTATGCCCATTTGAACTTTGGAAAAACATACTTCAATATTTCATATGGAAAGAATTTCAAATCTTTGAAAGGGTGACTTAATTTTGAATTTCTTATTTCAAAGCTGAGATATTAACCAAGCATAAAATGTATACCACATTGTAAGCTGAATGGACTGTTCTAAAGCCTCTATTTTAATTCATAGTCAGAGCTGGTATTTTTATGGCCACTCTTTAACTTATTACAGGGGCGGTTGCTTTCTTTACCCAGCAGTGGGTCTCAGATAACTTCCTAAGCCTCAGCCTCCCAGTCTGTTAAAAAAAGTTCTATCTGACTTACAGATTGTTAAAATAGTCCATTAAAATAATAAAACATAAAAAGCCTTTGATCTGAGCTGCCTGGAAATAAATGTTATAACACTACATTATTATTATCACATTGTGAACCCAATACAGCACTATCAATTTTGCAGCATTTAAGTGGGCTGTTTAATGTCAAATGCAGAATTCATGACACTGGCAATTTATCTCACTCTCTCCCTCTTTCTTTTTATTTTAAATAGATCAAAATCAAGAGCAGGAGCCTGAGAGAAATGTGTTGTTTATATTCATCAGAGTCCAATACAAGTAGAAATTTAATTCTTAAAATATGGATTAAAAATTTTTTTGAAATGATTGTTCTACAGTCTGAGATAAACCTTCATAATAACTTTGAATTTGGCTCTAAAATGAGGATATATGCCTGCTAGAATTTTGTATTGATTGTTTAGAGAAATTTCAAATATTTGAGGATAGGATGAGACAATCCATCATTTTAAAATTGAGAGCTTAAGAGCTTAAGAGCTTGTAAGCATCATAGCTAAAATATTCATGGTTTTAGATCGATTTAGTATTAGTATTCTCTTTGTTAATATTACCTTCAGAATATATAATTAGCATTGATTGTGCATATTTATTACAAGCAAACATTATACAAAATGTAATTTATCCATGTCATCAACACTTTGCCAGTTAAAAATAGAAAACAGAATACAAATGAAGTAATCTCACAATGTTCAAGTTAGTTTTTAACAGCATATTTAGCTTTGATTTTTTTCATGAAACAAATATTTCTTGAGAATCTACTTTGTGAAACTTAGGAGAAATTTTGACATCCTCCAGTTTTATTTTTCTTGAGTTTTGTTAGATAGAATACCACTACTGTTATATTAAAAGGTGTTCAAAAAAACAAGATCAGGGGTAAAAATGTTTGGTAAATCCTAGATTAAAGAAAGCAAAAACATTTTTTTTTTAACTGCAAGATTTTTGGTTCTTTTATAGAACTCCCTAAGAGGGGATTCTGGGTGTTAAAAAATTTTCCAAATATAAATGCCATAGACTCTTACCCCCTACTGCAGGAATATTTATTAACACATTAAAGAACCTTAGAGTGCTGTAAAAAGCTGTTCCTAAAAAGTCATCTCTTCTTATCTACTCTTGTTATGGAATGCGTGACTGTAGATCAGTGAGTTCGAGTTTTTCCCAAAGAATATATTGGAGTTATTTTGGAATGTAATAGAATTTTTTACTTCAAACAGTTTTTCTTTTCCTAAAATATTATTTTTCCACCCAAGTAATGTATTTTTTCTAGGATCCTGCCGTCTAGGAGATGGATAACTTGGTAATATCTAATTATATTAATTGGTTGATATTGCTTAAGATATGGTATATTTTCCCTAACTCTCAAAGGGCAAGAGAAACTCCTAAACAAAAGCTTAATAATGCCCTCAAGTGAAAATCCTTTATGACATGTCATGAGTAATTAAAATAATATGTATATGTACTTTTTGTTCTTCCTCAAATGGTCATGAAATCTTCTGTATTTATATACTTGTAGTTTGTAGTTTCAAAAATTTACATTAAGGTATGTCAACCCTTGTTCTTTTTTTTTGTTTTTGTTTTTATTGATATTATACTGTATGCTTACCATAATGTGCTCAATGTTGAAGTAATTCATTATTAATTCATACTCTCAATCATGGAACTAAAATTAAATGTTAAGTATAGTTTTGGAAAAGAAATACTTTCTTCTTGGCTGTAAAATGTCATTTCAGGATTACCATATTAACAAAGGCCTCTAGATTCTCTCC
Organism: Balaenoptera musculus; assembly: GCF_009873245.2. Classification (NCBI taxonomy): domain Eukaryota; kingdom Metazoa; phylum Chordata; class Mammalia; order Artiodactyla; family Balaenopteridae; genus Balaenoptera; species Balaenoptera musculus. Next base: position 98,012,324 of record NC_045787.1, read on the forward strand.
CATGTAAACAAAGACTAATGAGAGGGACTTCCCTGGTGGCATAGTGGTTAAGAATCCGCCTGCCAATGCAGGGGACACAGGTTCGATCCCTGGTCTGGGAAGTTGCCTCGGAGCAGCTAAGCCCGTGTGCCACAACTACTGAGCCTGCGCTCTAGAGCCCGCGAGCCACAACTACTGAAGCCCAGGTGCCTAGAGCCTGTGCTCCGCAACAAGAGAAGCCACTGCAATGAGAAACCCTTGTACCGCAACGAAGAGTAGCCCCCACTTGCCATAAATAGAGAAAGCATGTGTGCAGCAATGAAGACTTAACACAGCCAAAACAAACAAACAAAATAGAATAATGAGAAACTCCAGTAAATGAAACAAATAGGAAGAACTACTTTCTTTGCAATTCTTCTCTTTTGTACATAAGTCAAATTTTTGTTTCAATTTGATTTAAAATACCACTAAATATGAGACAAACTCTTAGTCTTGAAATATAGGTTCATCATCTACATATTTTATCCCACATGTTAAAATTGCTGTTTTTATTTAAATCAGCAAATATGTGAATTCCGAAGGTATTTTGTTATCAGATAGGTTTCTTTCTTTTTTTTTTTTTTATGACTGGTAGTAAGAAACGTATTCCTATGAAACAGGAAGAAACCTTGATTGATAAGTATTAAGAATACCTTGAAATTGACACTTTATAAAAGAGAAGTCCCTACTGATCTAGCATAGACTCTTTAAATTGGCTGGAACTTTGACAAAAAAGTGTACTTCACTCTAGTCAACCCCAGTAAAGAGTTCATAAGTTAAAACAAAATGAAACTCTTGAACTATCTCCATATCAGCAGGAGAGGATCCAGGTTTTGTGCAACCTGAACCTCATACAATTTGCAGAAGTACTTTAATACAATTTTACAAATTCACTAATTTAAAATTGTTAGGCTTCTCTCAATTCTTTCGAGGGAGACCTATTCCAGTGAGAGAACTTGCAGCTTGAGTTCCAGTATGTTTATGGTACACATGCCTTCATATAACATAGTCAGATATCACGAATGAAGTATACTAGAAAAGCATCACAGTAGAGGCCAGGAGAGCTTTACCAGCGCTGAGATTAATCTGCCTGGATTTCTTTCCTCATTACAACATAAGCAAGTGTGCACTGGAAAAAATTATCTCTAAGGTTCCTTCCAGCTGAACAGTTTCTATTTTTTAATTGGAGAAGTCATCACTTCTGGAATGAGGAGAACTCCATGCTAATATGGATGAAGCAAATAAACCTTGCAAATTGATTTGGGTATCCTAATTTACATGATTATTTCCTGGCATCCAGGTCTATATATTTTTTCACATGGCAGTATAGTTGTTGATTATTCTCAGAGGTCTCAATTGGAAAGATCTATTTTTGCTTTGTAGTAATATTCACAAATAATTTCCGAGTCAAGGTTGCTAGTACTAGTGCCAGATCATGGGTGAGGGAGTAGGGATCTTATAGACGATCTTGGAGAAGAAAAATAAGGAAGAACAGGAAACCATCCCATTATTTGCCTTCTCATCTGTAATTCTTGGAATTGAAGATCTGACCTACTAACTGAATCTTATGAACATGATGTCTTTGAAAGTGGAAGTAAGTTATATAGCTTAGCAGGGTTTTTCCATTTTAATGCTAGACTGGTAAGTGTAGAAGTTATACGAATATCATTGATATGTTGTGAAGATCTTTTGGGGATTTTTTTCCCACAATCAGTATAAAGATCAAGCTCTTTGTATCATCTGTTTACATATGTGAATATACACAAAAAAATTCTTCAGAGGTGTTCTAAAGTCTTTATCTTTGTCTGGTGCCAAGATCTAATGGTTTTAAATGCCTTTTAAAAACCATAAGACAGCCTTTATATAAAGTCTTCATCAAAAAAATATATTATGCTAATCCTAATAGAGTGTAGTTTAATGGAGGTCAAAAGTATGTCTTATTTCTCACTGTGCTCTCAAAACCTATATAAGTAGCTGATATCAAGGAGCCATATTAATTAAATGTTGACTGAAAAAATAAATAATTTCTAACAAATAATTTCAAACTATAGAGCATTACCATTGTTCAAAATGTATATTGGTAGCAATAAACCTATATCTTCTTCTATGATTAACATAAAAATAAAATAAATGTGATTATATTAAGCACGGCTCATAAGTAGAAAAGTGGAATATTATTTATAATTCTGCCACCTGTTAAAGCAATAGCTATTAACATTTGGGGTTCAATTAATTTGTCAAAAGCAGTTCACCCCGTAAGCATCTATGTCTTTGTATTTCCATTTAATATACTATATATGAATACAGATCTTTTAAAAGTTCATTAAAACAGGAAAAACTGAAATAAAATATCTTTAATCTGCAGTAGTTCTCCATTTTGTTAAAAACAGAAGAGTTAATTTCCAAGATTAGCAATAAGAAAACATTAAAAACTGTCTCACTGTTTCAATAAAGCAAGTATCCAGAGCAAAATAATAGTCTCAAAGGAAGAAAACTCAAGTATCTTACTGAAATAGACTTCCAATTTCAGTACAATGCATTTTTGTGGGATAGATTGGACTGTTGCACATAGATTAAATTTGACAGGATACCAGACTGTTGCCATATTTTTACTTTTAATTCAGTACCCTTTTTTGGTAAATGTGGAGCAGAAAAATATATTTTTTTGGTTTTTCCTGTTGGGGAAAACCAATTGAATTTGTTTTCAATATTTCAAAACTCTGACATGACTGTGTACCTGGCTTACATTATTTTATAGATAGCTGGAAGGTATTTTAGCCTTGACATTTCAGTTGTCCTGAAAATAGTGATGATATATGGACTGGCACTGCTTAGAGCTCCTGTTTTTCTTTCCAAAAGTGCAGTGTGATTAGCCTTTTTATCCATCCAAGACTACTGCCCAGGGAGCCTTACGCGTCAAGGCCAATGCAGCTTTGATGAAGCAGCATCTCAAGGTATTATGATTTAAATTCTGGGCAGCAGTTGGAGGCAGATTGTTTCCTTGTTTTGTTGTTCATTCATATTTGTCCCTTTCTTAGATAGGGATTGAGAAAGATCTTTTAACTGCGCTCTACATAGTTTTTATGCCCTTTGGAGACAGAAGAGATCCAAAGAAGGTATATGCGCATATGGTTGAGCAGGAACAATGAGCAGAGCTGGAAGAGACACAAAACTTTATTTCTACCCTGGCGTTGCCACAGCTCCAGGGCACATATGCTACTGTGTCAAGGAACAAATATAACTTCTGACAAAAATTGAGAAAGGTTTTTAGAATAAAACTCCAAGTTATGCAAAACTCTGAAAGGACAGAGCCGACAAAATAGGTCTAAGAATAAGCAGAATGTTAGTTAAGAACAATTCTTCTGTGAACAACAGCTGGAGCACATGATAGAGAAGTCTAGGGATCAGTGATTCTCAGTGTTTACATCCAAATATCCTTATTGGTTTATAACTTGCCTTAGTCCATCTGAATCCTAACACCTGCCTTGACTGTGATAACCTGGCCTTTATTATTAAGCTCTGCCTGCAGTGGAACAGGTCATGCCAGCCCCTGGCAGGATGGCGCATTCACCTTTGGGGAGCAGTCTCCCATACCATTCTTTAGGATAACAGAAGAGATCACCACACTTTAACAGATTGCTCTAAAGACTTCTACCTTCTTGAGCTTCTTCATATTGGAAGACTCTAACAGGAGTAGAGTTCTCAAACAGGCAGGCAACAAAATAAACACACCAGTCAATCTGAAGCATGCTAAGAGCTCTACCGGTCCGAATAAAATAAGATATAAAAAGTCTTGTTATGTGAACAAGAGATTAATTTAACTCATCTATTTTTTCATTTGTATCATATCTAAGGAAAGTTAAATGATTCACACTTTATTTTTAATTTTTAAACATTAAATCAAAATGGAGCTGAGACCTACCTCATGAAATGGGCAAGTGGTGGTCAAAGAAGCAGTAGTTGTAATCAGCGATGACTTGAAGGGCTTTCGCTTTTCCATAATACCCATTAACACCCGCCCGACAAAAACAACCAAGTAAATTTATCATCTAGGTTATAGCAGTGTTTTGCCATGCATTGTTCTAAAACATGTATTCTAGTATCTTCTGTTGATACTAGATTGACACAAAAAGCCTCTCCTCCCAAGAGAAATGAAGCCACCAGGGGATAGCGGGAGACCTGGAAGAAGATATAAGACTCTACTCACCTTAGTGGTCACTGCATCTAATCCCCTTGGCTCCTTCTTTCTCCTTTTATTGAAGGGTTTTATTTATAGACTCGGACATGTATAATGTAAGACATTTGCTATGAATACCTCAGGATTTCTCATATCATCATAGAATCACCTTTCAGATATCCAAGAACAGATCTAGTTTGCATATTTACCATGGTTATGCAACTACATAATACGTGGTAAAATAATTTTAAAACATTTGCTCCATAGGTGACGTGTATTAGTTGAAGTGTGTACACAACAAATATTTTAATAGGAAAATACTTCTTCCCACCGCACTCATACAAGCTTTCTTTCTGCTGGTAACCCCTCCAAACAATGGCAAGTTGCAAACTGAAGGCTAAGATTTCTGCAAGCAGCTATGATTATTAACACTATGGAATCAACTGTGGGATGGAGTGACAAATGTGGAAAAATATGGAAAGGGAGGGAGGGTTTCTCTGCCTGACTACGACTTCTCATATATTTAAGGGAGGAAAATCCACATAAGTAACACATCTATACATTGGGTGTAGTTTAAGACAGTCTGTGCCTCATATTGATTATTTATTATGTTACTTTCCTTTCTCTTCAACTGAAAAATCATTACTTGGATATATAATTCTTTTCTTCCCAGAATCCTGAGAACTGCAGCATGAATAGTTTGTATTGTGTCTATCTATGGAGGAATTTTTAAGTTGTCAGTGGGTTACGTCACATCTCAGGAAAAAAAGCAAGTCACACCTCCAGGGGAAAAACTTACTATTATCAAGGCTGTTGTTCCCATGGCACCATTGACTTTATCCAATGGCAGCACAGCCTAAAATTTCCATAGAAACTGGATCTGAAACTGCTAAACTGGATAGAAACTGTTAAAAGTGCAGTTCCCCATAATATCAGTTGAATTAAAAGGAAGCATAAATTGCCTTATTAGAATCTTTTCCCAAAGAGTCCATGTTCTCACAATAATTGCATTTCCTTGTCATAAGCAATTTTATTACCCAGTAACCTGCTGCCCAAGAGAGAAACTTTATAAGAAGACTTGAGATCATCATCATCCAAGGGATTCATCCATAAAATTAAAAATTATAGTGCTTACTTTATTTGATTGTTAGGGGTAAATGTCTATAAATATTCCAACAGAAACATTTTTAAAACGTTTAGCTTTTCCTTCCTCCCTCTTTCCTTCCTCTCATTCCTTCATTCTTCTTTCTTTCTTTCTTCCTTCTTACTCTTTCTCTTTCCCTTCTTCTTTTCCTTGCTTCCTTCTTTACATCCTTTTCTTCCTCTCTTTCATCCTCAGACATGTTTACCCCCTCATATGTAAAGAACATCCAGCATTAAATCCTGTAGTCAAAGAGGAATCAGAGTATCATCTCTCCCTTCCTCCCATTTCCTTATTGGGTCTAACATATCTATCTAGTTATTAGTGGTCTGTGGCTGCAAGAAAAATAATTAGGCCAAATACCTTCTAGGGTAACTAAGAATTTACTGTATTCACACCTACAAAACTGCAGCCCTTCTGCAGTGCACTCTAGCCTTGCTCCCCTGGCCAGAGAAACTACCAGGAAGAGCAGAAGCTTAGGAGGAAAGCCAAGCTCTTTCCTTCTCCTTATAGTAACAGGCTGTTGGTTCTGCCTTTCCTTTAGTGGTGTCAGGCAGGGAGAACGAACGCTATGCAGACTTGTCTAATAACTTGAGCCAGGAATAGGAAGAAGTTTTCTTTCTTGCTTCCATCTGTCTGGCTTCATTCATTCATTTAATCATCTACTCATACAATAGATACTTACAGATTCCTTATTATTTCCTTATACTTCCACAGGATGCCATTTATCTATTCCCTTCCATTCTCCATGTAATACTTCTATCATTGGACTTCTCCAAAAGCTTCTTACTTGTCCTTTTTACCTCAACTTTTTCCTCCAGCCCATCCTACAAGCCTGTTGGCTTGCTAAGGGACTATTTGAATGCTGTTATTCCCATTCTCCTGAACTTTTACAGCCTTCCCAGCTCATAACATGGAGTCCAATCTCTTTAGCCTTGAATTCAGAGTGCTCTAATCTGGGCTCAATGATTCTACTTTTCAAATACCATATTCCTGAACCAGATTGAACTATTTGTTCTTCCCACTCCCCGTCCTCCTTTTTTCTTCCTGTCTGTATGTTATATTCTCCACCTGGAATGCTGTTAGGCTCACAAATCCTCTTGAAGATCCCCTTAGTTCACTTCAATGCCAGACCTCCCTTGATCTTCCTCTTCTTGTTCTTCGCTGAAGGTCATCTCTGGCTCTTCTAAATCCTATGGCATTTTATTTCTCTCATAACCTTTTGCACTTCCTATCTAATTTTGTAGTTTTATGTATTTATATACATGACCTATTTGCCCTTGTAGAATATAAGCTCCTTGAAAGCAGAAGGCATCATTGAATTGGCTTTATAATCCAACAGTGTGCTTTATTCATAGTCTTTAACTGCGAGTGGATGCCTGTACTGCAATATCATTGGTTATTTTTAAGAAGACATGTTACATAATGAGCCTATTGTTAATTTTGACTATAATGAGTAATATTGTGGTCCAGTAAAAGCCTTTGACATCTTTTCTTGATAAGTACACACTGACAGGTGCATCAGTTTTAGCAAGATTAGAACCTCTGCAGAATCATAAACTTTCCTACACAAACTATTGTTCATCAGCATCTTTAGTGACCGTAATGACTATTGCCAATCAGAATAAGGAGTGTTCTCATCACCCAGAGCAAGGACATCTTTTTCTCTTCACTATCTAACAGTCTTGAAATCCTTTATGTTTTAAATAAAATTCACGTTTCAAACTTCAAAGAGGAAAAAAGCCACACATGGCAAAATCTCCCTCCAACCCTATTTCTCTTTGCCCAGTTCCCAGTAAACCCTTAAACAGATATTACTGAGTTAGATTCTTGTGTGTCTTTCCAGACAGGTTTTTATGTATATAAAAGCAAATATGAATACATTATTTTCCTGTGTTTTACACCAATAATGCCATACTATACACGCTCTTCTACTTTTGTGGTTTTTACTTAAAAAGTGTGTCTTGAACATCTTCCTAGATCAACATGTACAGTGTATCCTATTACACTGTGTGGATATACTGTAATGTATTTAAGAGTATAGCTTAAATACATGGGTTTATGGATGGATTAGCTTCTTTATAAACTTTGCTATTACAATCTAGGCCACAATTAATAACTTCATGTATACATCATTTTCTATGTATATGAACATATGTGTAAGAAACAATCCTAGAAGTGGAATTGGTTGCTCACAGGGTGTATGCCTTATAATTTTTGGTGGATACTTCAAAACTGCCCTCCATAGAGAATGTACCAAATTATACTTTCATGAGCAATGAATGAGAGTTTTAAACATTTTAAAACAAGTGTGTTTTAAAACTCTTGCAGTTTTGTCAAACTGATGCTTACAAATAGCAACTCTGTTTGTTTTAATATGGGATGCTTCATGCATTTGCATGTCATCCTTGCACAGGAACTATGATAATTTTCCTGGAACACTTCAATTCTTGGTGTATGTGCTACAGAAGTAAGCACTCTGTTTACTTGTATTTTGACTGTTATTGTGAATGAAATCAGTGTGTTTTCATATGTTTAAGAGCCATTTGCAGATTTTAAATTTTCTCATAAAAACTCTATTCATCTCCTTTGTCTATTTTCCTGTTTATTTTTTTGGAATTCTTTATAACTTACAGAAATCAGTTGTGATGTGACTTGTATATGTTTTTCCCAGTTTATCATTTATCCTTTGATGTTCAGTATGCTGTTTTTTGCCATGTAGAGGTGTTTTTTGTTGTTGATAATTTCTTTTATGGATTCTAAATTTTGAATCACAGAAAGACATTTTCCCCATTGAGATTGTAAAATAATTCTCCCTCTCTTTCTCTTTTTTTTCTCCTGGTAGCTTTTATAAAATCATTTCTTTACATTTAAATGTTTGAACCATTTGAAATTGATCCTGGTGTGTATCTGACTCTATTTTTTGCACCAAAACCATTTATTTAATAGGCAATTTTATCACTACTGGTATAAGTTTATTGAGTTTATTAGTATATAGTACTTTTTCTTGCTGCTAGAAAGTTTGTCTTTTCTTCAATCATAACTTCTAAGCAGTTGTTTGTATATATGAAAGCATTTACTTTAATTATATTAATTGTTTATCTTGCTAACTTGCTGAATTCTCTTATTTATTGTTCTGATATTTGTGAGTATACTGGGCTCCCCACAATGTATTATTCTCCAGTCATATCATTTGCAAATAGGAATGGTTTTAAGTCCTACTTTCAAAGTTCATAGCTCTTGTTTTTTCTCTATTTTCTGATTATGTTGGTTATAAAATTGTTAAATATTGATAGTGGACTTCCTTTTCATGTTCTTGACTTCAAAGAATCTCATGTATCCTCAGAAAGCAGCGTACTGGGTGTTTGCTTAGATGGCTCTTGGACAGAAATAAAAATATTTTCCATTTTTAGGAGAGTATATACCTATCCCTAGCATATTAATTATAGTCTATCAAAGAAGATATTTAATTTTGTGAAATGCCTTTTTAGGGTCTTTGGTGATGATTATAATTGTTCTCCCAATATATTTTAATATTATGAACTTTGATAACAATTTTCCTAATATTGGATCATCTTTGCATTACAAGAATAAAGATCAAAACAATCATAATATATTTCTCTGGATACTGTTTGATAATATTTTATGTGAAAGTTTTCAATTAATATTCACATCTGAAATTTATCTCTAATTTCCTTTTGGTATATTTTATTATGAGTTTTGGTGCCAATGTTGTCCTTATTTTTTAGAACTTTGAAGGTTTCCTCTTTGTTTTATGTTCTGTAACATTTTAAATAGAACTGGAATTCTGTTCTTTTTGGTTTTATAGACCTTCCTGTGGAAAATAATCTTAGACTAGTAGATGCTTGACAGATGCTTGACAAAAGTTTTTATTTCTTTTATGGTTTGGTCTTTTTAAATGATGTTCTCTTCAAGAGTTGGTTTTGGTAAATTATAGTTTTTTCTGGAAAATTGCTTATTTTTCCAGGTTTTTAAAAATTATTTTGCACAGAGGTAAGCAAAATAATTTCTTATGAATCTATAAATGTTCTTTTTTTTAAAAATTTTGTGTTAACCCCTGCTTAACATTTCTGATTTTCAGTAATTATGTTTTCCTCTTTTTTTTTTTCCTAGATTTATTCAATAAGAAGCATTTTATTGCTTTGTTCTGGTTCTTCTTGGCTTCTCTTATATTCCCCTAGTTTTTCTCGTCTGTCTCCGGTCATTATTTATCAGGTTTCTTTGCCAGTTTCTCTTTGTATATCTAAACTGTAAGTACTGCAATTCCATAGGCTCTTAGTTTAGCCCTTTTCTCTCAGAATATCCTTTCTTGAGATAAGCTGTCCCATCCATCACATAGTTTAATTGACCATTCACATGCTGATGACTCCCATGCATATATCACTTCTTGAAACTCCAATTCTTAGTTCTAGATATATATCAACCTTTTGATTTTTAATAGACCAATACAATTAAATATATCTAAAACTTGGTTCTCTTCCATCACAGTCAGTGTCACCAGCATCTACCTTGTTTGACAATCCCAGAGTTCTAAAAGGCATCCCCAATACTTTGTTCTCTTACTCTTTATATTCATTAAAGCGATGAATCCTTTTAATTCTGTCTCTTAAGTATCTCTTTAACCTATCTTCTTCTCTCCTTACTGTCTTGACTCTATTCTAAGCCACCATCATCTCTTGCTTTACCATAGCAATACTCTCTTAACCAATCCCACTATAACCATTCTTGTTCCTTCCCCATTCTTTCTTCATATTGAAGCTGGACATAACATTCCTCTCTTGTTTAAGTCCACTCAATATCTGCCATTGTTAAGAAAAATATTTAGAATTTCACATGACCTTTAAGTACAAATGCTGGTCCCTGCACACCATTCTCAACCTGAGACACTCACCCCTTTGTTTTCTCTACTGCAGCCAATCCAGTAGTCTTTGTATTTCTCAAATGCACCATTCTTCTTTTATCATCTTATGACATTTGCACATGTTTGTTACCTTTGTTTGAACAATGTACTGCTACTGTTTCTTTCATTAATAATTCCTTTTTATCCTTTGGAGTTTGTCTTCAAAATCTATTTCTCAAATAAGCTTTATTATAGTCACCATTTCTAGATCATTTTGGTAACTCTCTTTGTTCCATCTACTAGTTGAGTTTACAATTAAATAAGTAATTGGGTAATTAGTTGTTTAGTGAGTATATCTCATACTAAAATGTAGCCTCAATGTGAATATCTGGTTCACTACTTAATCCCCAGTACCTAGTAAGATGACTGTCCACGAAATAGTTCAAAACACTGAAAAAAAATATTATCAAGAAAAATATAATAATTCTGGATCATATGGCAGTTTTATTTTTAATTTTTTGAGGAACCTTCATACTGTTTTCCATAGTGGCTACACCAAATTACATTCCCACCCACACTACATGAGGGAACTCTTTTCTACACATTCTTGCTAACACTTGTTATTTCTTGTCTTTTGATGATAGCAGTTGATGACACATGAGGTAATAACTCATTGGAGTTTTGATTTGCATTTCTCTGGTAATTAGTGATGTTGACCCTCTTTTAATGGGCTTGTTGACCATCTTTATGTCTTCTTTGGAAAAATTCCTATTCAGGTCCTCTGTTCATTTTTAAATTTGATTTTTTTATATTGATTTGTATGAATTCTTTTTATAAATTGAACATTAACCCTTTATTGGATAAATCCTTTGAAAATATATTCTCCCATTCAGTAGATTGCATTTTCATTTGGTTGATGGTTTCCTTTTCTGTGAAAAGCTTTTCAGTTTGATGGAGTCCCATTTGTTTATTTTTGCTTTTGTTTTTCTTGTCCAAGAAAACATATAAAAATTATGGCTAAGACTGATGTCAAAGAGAGTACTACCTATTTTTTTTTCTAGGAGTTTTATGGTTTCACGTCTTACATCTAAGTCTTTAATCCATTTTGAGTTTATTTTTGTGTATGGTGTGAGAAAGTAGTTTAGTTTCATTTATTTACATGTAGCTGTCAAATTTTCCCAACACCACTTATTGAAGGGACTATCTTTCCCCATTGTATATTCTTGCCTCCTTTGGCATAGATTAACCATGTGTGTGTGGGCTTATTTGTGGGCTCTCTGTTCTGTTCCACTGATCTATGTGTCTTTTTTTGTGCCAGTACCATACTATTATGATTACTGTAGCTTTGTAGTATAGTCTGAAGTCAGGGTGCATGATACCTTCAGCTTTGTTTTTCTTTCTCAAGATTGCTTTGGCTACTCCAGGTCTTGTTTCTCTCCATACAAATTTTAAGATTTGTTCTAGTTCTGTGAAAAGATTCTTTGGTGTTTTGATAGGGATTGCATTGAATCTGTAGATTTGCTTTGGGTAGTATGGACATTTCAAAAATATTAAATCTTTTGATCGATGAGCACAGTATATCTTTCTATTTATTTATGCTGTCTTAAACTTCTTTTATCAGTGTCTTACGGTCTTCAGAGTATAGGTTCTTTACTTCCCAGGTTAAATTTATTCCTAAGTATTTTTTTTGATACGATTATAAATGGGATTGTTTTATTGCTTCCTCTTTCTGATAACTTGTTATTAGTGTATAGAAACACAACAGATTTCTGTATAATAATTTTGTATCCTGCAACTTTACTGACTCGTTTATTTTAATAGTTTTTTGGTGGAGTCTTTAAGTCAGACAGAGAAAGACAAATACTGTATGTTTTCACTGATCTGTGGAATCCAAAAAACAAAACAAATGAACAAATAAAACAAAACAGAAACAGACTCAAAGATACAGAGAACTAACTAGTGGTTACCAGATGGGAGGAAGTTGTGGGAATGGATGAAATAGGTGAGGGAGATGAAGAAGTACAAACTACCAATTATGAAATAAATAAGTAACAGGGATGCAACAGACAGAACAGGGAATGTACAGTCATTAATATTTTAAAAACTTTGGTGCATAATCTATAAAAATATTGAATCACTAAATTAGACACCTGAAACTAATATAATACTGTAAGTCAACCATACTTCAGTAAAAAAAAATTTTTAAAGAAAAACATGATAAAAGTTTTAAAAATTTCTCACTCTCTAAAAATTAAAACAAACTCCAGCATCATTATAATATTATCAGTCAACCAGGATGAACAGTTCAAAACTGAATTATAAATTTAACATATATCTTGGTTAAGAAATGAATGATTAATGTATTAGTACAATAATATAACCATCTTGAAACATAAAGTAAAATTACCAGATTACATTTTATGCCCAAATAAATTATACATGGATGTATATGAAGGAAAATATGCATATATATTTACCTGATCTTGGTCTGAATAAATATAACCCATAAAATTTGACAACAAGGGCACAAATGACATGAGAAATGATTAATGAATTAAACCAAATAAAAAATAAAACATTATAAGTAGATAAAAATTTGTTTAAAAAAGGTGTCTACAGCACAGAAAAAAAGTATTCTAACACATGTGACAGAAAATAGGTTATTATCCTTATGTATCATACAATATCCTTTATGACTACTTTTGGCTGCTTAATAACCATGGAAATGAAAATAAAATGGAATATTATTTAATTAGGATTGCACTTGTTATAAGAATGATACTATGCAGAATTAATTAACATGGAAAAGTGGACATTTTCATAGGATGATGGCAGGATTATGAATTAAATAACCTTTACAGAGGGCAACTTGGCATTATGGGTCAAAAGCCTTCAGAATGATTATATCCTTTTCTCAGTCATTCCTCATCTAGAAATTTAACCTAAGGAAATATTTTGATAAATGCAAATGGATGTGTTTGACTTGTTGCCATTTAGTGTCCTACCTGCAGAAGTGAAGAGGACTTTATGGCACGACTATTTATATTAGCCATATCCATAATTACACTTAATTTTCCCTCTTTGCCCTTTTGTCTGTTTTTTATTCATTGTGATAGTTGTGTGTTTCTTCTCAATCTTTATATGAAAGTACAAATGCTTTCTGAAACAAGGTGTAATACTAATATACACACACACATCATTGATATTTATAGTTGTGGTTTTTAGCAGTCTACCTAATATGTAAAAACTATTCAATAATTTCTATTTGAATCAAACATAAGTTAGTATTTCATTATAGGAATTATATGGGCAGAACCTGTATGATCCACTTGTCAGGGATATTTGTCTTCTTCTGAAACAAAATACATCTTTCAGTGTTCTCCAGAGTTCTTCTCCAGAGGCCATGTCCATGATATGCTCACTTAATTGACTTTGATATGCTCTCACACTTTATATATAGATTTGCTTCATTTTGTAGAAGCTCTGTGTCTATTGGAGAATCTGAAATAGATCTGGAAGAAGTTGCTCTTTATGTAGTCCCTGGATAAGTCCACTCTACCTGTCCTGAAAACAACCAGTACACAAGTATGGGGTTGTTTTTTTGTTTGTTTGTTTGTTTTTTGTTTTTTTGTTTTTTTCAAAGGCAGATACATAGTAACATGCAAGTTAGCAAAAGGTTTCATCTTATCACATCAGTATATCCAAAACCTTAATTTTCAGCTAAAGCAAGTCCAGAATTAGATGCCTCATCACTGCTATTAGGCATTAACCCAACAGGCTGTGAGATGCCAATGCTTTTGATACATTTTTCAAATAAGATCCTAAAGTGTCTGTGGAAAGACAATATGAAAATTTTATGTAAAAAGCATGTTTGACTTGATTAGTAGAAATTATAATTCCTGGGATGAATTAACATGTATTAATTTACAAATGTTAAAAAAAAAACACACAAACAAAATTTAATATAAAATTAGTGTTATACAAATTGTATGTAAAACATTGTATGCAATGTTTCAGTTTTGCACTAGGTTAGGTTTTAAATAATTATGATGTTTCATTACTTTGCTTTGAAAAATGATTTACTACTTTATCAAACATAGGTAATGTTTGGTAATTGAGCAAAGTTTGGTAATTGAGCAAACATTTTTCAGAAGGAAAATATTTCAAATACATGTAATTGAAAATTAAAACCAAGGCTATTACTGCTGCATAGGTCTGAAGAGACTTGTTCACCAGAAACAAAATCTTTTTCTGGGGATTTTACCATGAATGAAAAAGAAATATCCTGATGTCCTGAGTCCAAATCACCAATAGGTGACAAAAATTTTAGGTTAGAGGATGTTTTTACATCCTTTTGAGATTTTTTGTACCTTGGTTTGAGTATCTTTTAGAATAATTTCAAAAATGGTTATTGACCATTTGTGAATTTCTTGGTCAAAATTTGACAACTTTTAATTCAGTCTAATATTTGACAAGCTAAGTCTAAGTTTCACATGTAAGATTAAAGGACTAAGAACAGCTAACTAAGGTAACTTTAAAGAAGAATAAAGACAGGAAATTTATTATGAAACTATAGTAACTAAAAGTTTGTTACTAGTTCTGGAAAAGACCATAGTTAGACCAATAGGCAGAAGGGAGCACAGTCTGGTGAGTGTAGGGGTGTGGTGTGTGTGACTCAGAGTGTGTAGACGACCAGGGGGAAAATATGGGGGCTCTTTTGCTGAGAACAGGGAGTTCATTCAGACCCCTCTTGTTGGAAGCCATTGGCTAGAAGTACTTGCCAGTACTGCCAAAGCACTGCTGTGAAACACCTTTAAATGATTGTCTTTTCGTCATTAATATTTTTTTTTGTTCCTTTATTGTTATTTGCATGGTTCGGCATGTCTTAATTTCGTATCCCAGTCAAAATGGGATATGTGTCAGGAGCAACATAAGGAGGGAAAGGTATGACCTATTCAATGAGTGCTAGTGGGGAAAGCAACTATTCACAAGCAGGGGGGCTGGTGGCACTGAGGGGAGATGAGGTTTCTGTTACACTCATACAGAAAAAGAAACCCCCCAATAGACTAAAGATCTAAATGTGCAAAGTAAAATCACAAGGCCCTTAAAAAAATAAAGGAATGTATATTTAGAACCTTAGTATTTGTAAGGATTTCTTGCACAAGAAAAAATTTTAAAAATTGATAGATTTTATAACAAGAAAATTAATAAATTAATAAACTTTTACACACCAATGACACCATAAAACAAAGTGAAATGACAAACTAACACCAAACCAGAAGTTATTTCCAACCAAACACCTGGCAAAGGATTAGAATCTAGAATCTACAGGAAATTGTATGAATTACTAAGTAAAAGAAACAATCTAATGGGTAAAATTATCAAAGGATATGAACAGATAAAGGTTAACAAACATATGGAAATATCCTCACTTGCAAAAAAAAAAATTTGCAAATTTTAAAATTCATGAGATGTTGTTCTCAGTATACTGTCATTTTCATTGTATTGTATGGTCACACATTGTAAAATATGACAACTCTAAGTATTTTTGAGGATGTGGGACTCATGTATTTCTGATGGTAGTGAAAATTGGTACTACTTTGCATAGCAAAAGTGGGGACGTTTAGTAAAACCAAAGATGCACACATACAGACACACACCCACACACAAACATTCTACAACCCATAATTTCCACTTCTAGATAGATCCTTCTCTATAGACTAGAGGAATTATACCACATATTTGTAAGAGGATGTGTACAAGGAAATTTACTGAAGCTTTCTCTATGACAGCAAAATTTTGAAATTAACGTTACTGCCCATAAACAGAAGATGGATTGCAAATCTAAGGTAGATTCATGTAATGGAATGTTATTTACTAGGTAAAATTAATGAAATAGAGCCACATAAATACATGTAGATAAATCTTTTTATTTAAAAAAATTTTATTGAGGTATAGTTGATTTACAATAATTCAGGTATATAGCAAGGTAATTCCGTTAAGATACATATATAATATATATATAATATGTATATTTTATATATATATATAGAGAGAGAGAAAGAAAGCAGGGCACTTTGCTTTTACATTTGTTATGGTAAATATAACTTGCTTAGTTATGGTAAACACTAAAATTTTATTAATACCATAAATTGATGAAAACACATAGGTGTAGTGAATGTATAAAAACATGGGTAGAAAGAGGAATCTAAACCCCTAAGTGCAGTTGTTACCTCTTGAAAAGGAAGTGGGGAATTGAATCAATAAGGGTAAATATAGTTAAAACTGCATAATTAATGAGTTTTTAAATGAAAAGATCTGAAACAAATATGTCAAAACATGAACATTTATTAAATCTGATATAAATCTTTGATTTTTAAGTGTATTTAAAACATTTCACAACTAAAATGGATTTAAATATGTAGAAAAGATGTTTTATTTTTAAAAACTACAAATATTAAGTAAATGATAAATTATAATGTAATTTTTCTCTAGGCAACACTTCTCATAAGGTACTCTAAATACAATTTAAAAGAGTTTTTTTTAATTAGACAAAACGTTTCTTTTAACAAATGTTGATAGTTATGCTTGACTTATGTTTGCTCTCTTCCCTTTATCAAAAATCAGCTTTTAGAAAGGATCTGATCAGTTAATTCACATTGTAGTATAAAAAGATTGAATATAATTTGCTGTCTCTTCTAGGATTATTTTTTCCTTCCCACAACAGAAATCACAAATTTTGATTTCCATCAAAGGAATGGCAAGCATAAGTAGAGAAGGGTAGGATTTTTTGGTAGTATCATTAATGCTGTTAAACTGTTTCACATTTGAAATATTCCACAGTACCTACAAATTATATACTCAGCATTCTGCAGGGAGAAAAAAGTAATACCTCAAATACCTTAGCAATCTGGCCAAAATGCACAAATCATGTTTTTCTTAGTTAATAGTTCCATCAGGCTCATGTTCTAAAAAAATAATATTGATATTTGATGGTTGCAGTTCAAAGACAAATCAGCTTACATTCAAACAAAATAAGTTATTATTGAACATATGGGCATGTGGTTGGGTGGGCTTAGAAGAGATCTTCTGAGAATAGAATATCTACAGGATTAAACCCATTTGTTTAACAGTAGACATAGCTGTTCTTTCTAGAATGAGGCACCAAATTGGTTTCTTTTCTACCAATCATGTTCTAAAGCTATTTAGGACCACAATGGCAACCTTAGAATTATATATACATACATATAATATATATATTTATTCTCATGAAAATGCACATTTTGACTTAATTTACTTATTATGAATGCATCCTTAATTTTTATTCCTGCCTTTATGATTAAGTTTATGATTTTTCTTTTTTCTAAGTTTGAATTTGAACATTTTTAAACATAAGAAAAAGTTAAAAGAAGAAATTCATATTTGATAATATTTTGACTAAATTACTCTTTTTCTCTCACTTTTTTGGTCTCTATCCATTCCTACCCTTTCACATTTTGTTTAACCATTTGATGTGACACTTCAACCTGAAAAATGTTAACATTTACCTCATAAGAATATGTATATAATCACACCTAAAAATATTTTATATTTAGCAATTGGGTTTATAAACCTAAAGCAATTTTTCTCATCACATCTAAATATTTTATCCATATAATATATTCCCAAATATTGCTGAGAATATGAATTTAAATTTTTTTTTAAGTTTTCTGCTATTTGTTAAGGTAAATCTAGTTTACAGAGGCACATTTGCTCACATTCCTTTGAATGGTCTTTTGCTTTCTAACTACAGAATGCCACTCATATTCTAGTGATTTTTACTGTGCTGCCTCCTAGTTTAGAAAGGGACTTCTCAGTTATTTAGTATTGATGATTCAGATTCCTTCTGTCAGAGTCTATGTGGTCTCTGATCAATGCTTTTAGTCCAAAAGAAAGGGAAAAGAGAAAGAGAGATTTTATCCAGCTTTCTCTCTGTTTCTTTCTCTCTCACTGGTCCTCTTTCTCTCTCTCTCTGTCTCTCCCTCTCTGCAGTTTGGCATTGATTCTGGTTCCAGTTAGCCATGAGAAGGAGAGGGCAGGTCACTTGAAAGGCGGTATCTGAGTGGGAATGTTCACTGCTTAGTCAAGCACTTTCCTTTTACTCTGTGTGAAGTCACTTTCCTGCCTATCCTTTGCTGAAGCAGCTGGTAGAGAGGCCTTCTTCAGAACAGAGCTAAAAGTATTTTTCATCAGTAAGAGAGACAGTCCTTTGGGTATTAGGTCAATCAGAGGGCTACCACATGACAGGGAATTTTGCCGTTGTGAAAAACTGTACATCTTTCCTTGTCTTTATCTCTAGCAGAAATCCGAAATCAAGGAGGGTATTGTGTTCCTGCCCTAAATCTGTCTCCATATTAGCAGCCTACTGTAGTAATGGTCCCACTTTACTTACAGGGGTATTGATATTCAGGCAGGATGACGCAGGATGTCCTTATCAGTTACTAAAATATTTAAATACTTTCACATTGATTGCTCTACCTCTTACCTTCACTCAAGCCATCAATAAAATGGTGATGTAGACCAGCAAGCTACACTGCTGGACACCCTATGCCAAACAACTAGCAAGAGAGCAACACAACCCCACCCATTAGCAGAGAGGCTGCCTAAAATCATAATAAGGTCACAGACACCCCAAAACACACCATCAGAGGTGGTTCTGCCCACCAGAAAGACAAGATCCAGTCTCAACCACCAGAGCACAGACACCAGTCCACTCCACCAGAAGCCTACACAACCCACTGAACCAACCATAGCCACTGAGGGCAGACACAAAAAACAACGGGAACTACGAACGTGCAGCATGCAAAAAGGAGACCCCAAACACAGTAAGTTAAGCAAAATGAGAAGACAGAGAAACACAGAGCAGATGAAAGAGTAAGGTAAAAACCCACCAGATGAAACAAATGAAGAGGAAATAGGCAGTCTACCTGAAAAAGAATTCAGGGTAATGATAGTAAAGATGATCCAAAATCTTGAGAATAGAATGGAGAAAATACAAGAAACGTTTCACAAGGAACAAGAAGAACTAACGAGCAAACAATGATGAACACCACAATAAATGAAATTAAAAATTCTCTAGAAGGTATCAATAGCAGAATAACTAAGGCAGAAGAACGGAGAAGTGACCTGGAAGATAAAATAGTGGAAATAACTACTGCAGAGCAAAATAAAGAAAAAAGAATGAAAAGAATTGAGGACAATCTCAGAGTCCTCTGGGACAACATTAAATGCACCGACGTTCGAATTATAGGGGTCCCAGAAGAAGAAGAGAAAAAGAAAGGGACTGAGAAAATATTTGAAGAGATTATAGTTGAAAACTTCCCTAATATGGGAAAGGAAACAGTCAATGAAGTCCAGGAAGCACAGAGAGTCCCATACAGGATAAATCCAAGGAGAAATACACCAAGACACATATTAACGAAACTATCAAAAATTAAATAAAAAGAAAAAATATTAAAAGTAGCAAGGGAAAACAACAAATAACATACAAGGGAATTGCCGTAAGGTTAACAGCTGGTCTTTCAACAGAAACTCTGCAAGCCAGAAGGGAGTGGCAGAACATATTTAAAATGATGACAGGGGAAAGCCTACAAGCAAGATTACTCTACCCAACAAGGAGCTCATTCAGATTTGATGGAGAATTGAAGATCTTTACAGAGAAGCAGAAGCTAAGAGATTTCAGTACCACCAAACCAGCTTTACAACAAATGCTAAAGGAAATTCTCTAGGCAGGAAACACAAGAGAAGGAAAAGACCTACAATAACAAACCCAAAACAATTAAGAAAGTGGTAATAGGAACATACATATTGATAACTACCTTAAATGTAAATGGATTAAATGCTCCAACCAAAAGACATATACTGGCTGAATGGATACAAAAACAAGCCTCGTATATATGCTGTCTACAAGAGAACCACTTCAGACCTAGGGACACATACAGACTGAAAGTGAGGGGACGGAAAAATATATTCCATGCAAATGGAAATCAAAAGAAAGTTGGAGTAGCAATTCTCATATCAGACAAAATAGACTTTAAAATAAAGACTATTATAAGAGACAGAGAAGGACACTACATAATGATCAAGGGATCAATCCAAGAAGAAGTTATAGCAATTATAAATATTTATGCACCAAATATAGGAGCACCTCAATACATAACGCAAATGCTAACAGCCGTAAAAGGGGAAATCAACAGTAACACAATCTTAGTAGGGGACTTCAACACCCCTCTTTCACCGATGGACAGATCATTCAAAATGAAAATAAATAAGGAAACACAAGCTTTAAATGATACATTAAACAAGATGGACTTAATTGATATTTATAGGACATTCCATCCAAAAACAACAGAATACACTTTCTTCTCAAGTGCTCATGGAACATTCTCCAGGATAAATAATATCTTAGGTCACAAATCAAGCCTTGGTAAATTTAAGAAAATTGAGATCGTATCAAGTATCTTTTCCGACCACAACGCTATGAGACTAGATATCAATTACAGGAAAAAAACTATAAAACATACAAACACATGGAGGCTAAACAATACACTACTAAATAACCAAGAGATCACTGAAGAAATCAAAGAGGAAATCAGAAACTACCTGGAAACAAATGACAATGAAAACATGATGACCCAAAACCTATGGGATGCAGCAAAAGCAGTTCTAAGAGGGAAGTTTATAGCAATACAAGCCTACCTCAAGAAACAAGAAACATCTCAAATAAACAACCTAACCTTACATCTAGAGACATTAGAGAAAGAAGAACAAAAAAACCCCAAAGTTAGAAGAAGGAAAGAAATCATAAAGATCAGATCAGAAATAAATGAAAAATAAATGAAGGAAACAATAGCAAAGATCAATAAAACTAAAAGCTGGTTCTTTGAGAAGATAAACAAAATTGATAAACAATTAGCCAAACTCATCAAGAAAAAAAGGAGGAAGACTCAAATCAATAGAATTAGAAAGAAAAAGGAGAAGTAACAACTGATACTGCAGAAATATAAAGGATCATGAGAGATTACTACAAGCAACTATATGCCAATAAAATGGACAACCTGGAAGAAATGGACAATTCTTAGAAAAGCACCACCTTCTGAGACTGAACCAGGAAGAAACAGAAAATATAAACAGACCAATCACAAGTACTGAAATTGAGATTGTGATTAAAAATCTTCCAACAAACAAAAGCCCAGGACCAGATGGCTTCACAGGCGAATTTTATCAAACATTTAAAGAAGAGCTAACACCTATCTTTCTCAAACTCTTCCAAAATATAGCAGAGGGAGGAACACTCCCAAACTCATTCTACAAGGCCATCATCACCCTGATACCAAAACCAGACAAAGATGTCACAAAGAAAGAAAACTACAGGCCAATATCACTGATGAACATAGATGCAAAAATCCTCAACAAAATACTAGCAAACAGAATCCAACAGCACATTTAAAGGATTGTACACCATGATCAAGTGGGGTTTATCCCAAGAATGTAAGGATTCTTCAATATGCGCAAATTAATCAATGTGATAAACCATATTAACAAATTGAGGGAGAAAAACAATATGATCAACTCAATAGGTGCAGAAAAAGCTTTCGACAAAATTCAACACCCATTCATGGTAAAAGCCCTGCAGAAAGTAGGCATAGAGGGAACTTTCCTCAACATAATAAAGGCCATATATGACAAACCCACAGCCAACATCGTTCTCAATGGTGAAAAACTGAAACCATTTCCTCTAAGATCAGGAACAAGACGTGGTCGTCCACTCTCACCACTATTATTCAACATAGTTTTGGATGTTTCAGCCACAGCGATCAAAGAAGAAAAAGAAATAAAAGGAATTCAAATCAGAAAAGAAGAAGTAAAGCTGTCACTGTTTGCAGATGACATGATACTATACGTAGAGAATCCTAAAGATGCCACCAGAAAACTACTAGAGCTAATCAATGAATGTGGTAAAGTTGCAGGATACAAAATTAATGCACAGAAATCTCTTGCATTCTTATACACTAATGATGAAAAATCTGAAAGAGAAATTAAGGCAATACTCCCAGTTACCATTGCAACAAAAAGAATGAAATACCTAGGAATAAACCTACCTACGGTGACAAAAGATGAGACAAAAGACCTGTTTGCAGAAAACTATAAGACACTGATGAAAGAAATTAAAGATGACACAAACAGATGGAGAAATATATCATGTTCTTGGATTGGAAGAATCAACATTGTGAAAATGGCTATACTACCCAAAGCAATCTACAGATTCAATGCAATCCCTATCAAACTACCGATGACATTTTTCACAGAACTAGAGCAAAAACTTGCACAATTTGTATGGAAAAACAAAAGACCCCAAATAGCCAAAGCAATCTTGAGAAAGAAAAAACGGAGCTGGAGGGATTAGGCTCCAGGACTTCCAATTACACTACAAAACTACAATAATCAAGACAGTATGGTACTGGCACAAAAATAGAAATCTAGATCAATGTAACAGGATAGAAAGCCCAGAGATCAACACACGCACATATGGTCACCTTATCTTTGATAAAGGAGGCAAGAATATACAATGGGGAAAAGATAGCCTCTTCAATAATTGGCACTGAGAAAACTGGACAGCTACATGTAAAAGAATGAAATTAAAATACTCTCTAACACCATACACAAAAATAAACTCCAAATGGATTAAGACCTAAATGTAAGGTCAGACACTTTAAACCTCTTAGAGGAAAACATAGCCAGAACACTCTATGACATAAATCACAGCAAGATCCTTTTTGACACACCTCTTAGAGAAATGGAAATAACAACAAAAATAAACAAATGGGACCTAGTGAAACTTAAAAACTTTTGCACAGCAAAGGAAAAGATAAACAAGACACAAAGACAACCCTCAGAATGGGAGAAAATATTTGCAAATGAAGCAACTGACAAAGGATTAATCTGCAAAATTTACAAGCAGTTCATGCAGCTCAATATCAAGAAAACAAACAACCCAATCCAAAAATGGACAGAAGACCTAAATGGATATTTCTCCAAAGAAGATATACAGATTGCCAACAAATACATGAAAGGATGCTCAACATCACTAATCATTAGAGAAATGCAAATCAAATCTACAATGAAGTATCACCTCACACCAGTCAGAATGGCCATCATCCAAAACTCTACAAACAGTAAATACTGGAGAGGGTGTGGAGAAAAGGGAACCCTCTTGCACTGTTGGTGGGAATGTAAACTGATACAGCCACTATGGAAACAGTATGTAGGTTCCTTAAAAAACTAAAAATAGAACTACCATACTGGCCATATACCCTGAGAAAACCATAATTCAAAAATAGTCATATACCACAATGTTCATTGCAGTTCTATGTACAATAGCCAGGACATGGAAGCAATGTAAGTGTCCATCAACAGATGACTGGATAAAGAAGATGTGGCACATATATACAATGGAATATTACTCAGCCATAAAAAGAAACGAAATTGAGTTATTTGTAGTGAGGTGGATGGACCTAGATTCTTTCATACAGAGTGAAGTAAGTCAGAAAGAGAAAAACAAATACTGTCCACTAACCTATATATATGGAATCCAAAAATAAAACACAAATGATCGTGATGAACCTAGGGGCTGGACAGGAATAAAGACACAGATGTAGAGAATACACTTGAGTATATGGTCACGGGGAAGGGTAAGCTGGGACGAAGAGAGAGAGTAGCATTGACATATATACACTCCCAAATGTAAAATAGATAGCTAGTGGGAAGCAGCCGCATAACACAGGGAGATCAGCTCGGTCCTTTGGGAACACCTAGAGGGGTGGGATAAGGAGCAAGAGAGAGGGGATTTGGGGATATATGTATGCATATAGCTGATTCACTTTGTTATACAGCAGATACTAAAACAACACTGTAAACCAATTATACGCCATTAAAGATGTTAAAAAAAAATCATTCTATTTTTACACAAGTTAAAATCAGATGCTTAAGATTTCATCCAATGATTACAATATTTTCAAACTGTCAAGGCAAGAGGCTTTTGTTTCTTATGATTTTTAAAAGCAACAGTCATACATTCTATATGATGCAGAAGTGTAAATAATAAAGGTAGAAATCATTGACTATGGTCCACTGTCAGAGAAAGAATTCAAGCAAAAAAAGAGCAACATATACAGGCCAAGATCTGAAATGGGAGGCCCTAAACAGACCTCGGTGTTTTCCAAACACCATTAGGTCTATTATAATGCTTGTTTTGAAAACACAACATGATTATACATGAGGGAGGATTGTGAGCATGCCGCAAGTTTTGTCTTAGCTTATCTGCAGTTTCATCAGCAATAAGCAAACGGCTTGGTAAATGTTAAAAACTGCACCCAGCTGAACCAAAAGCCGTCGGAATATGCAAAATTCTCACATGAACACACCAGAAACATCCACCTGGTACCTCCGCTCACAGGTGTGTGATAAGCCAGCCCATCCAACTTCTGGTGGCACAACTTTTTGTCTGGTTTCAAATGACCCTCCTTCCACCACCTCACAGTAATGCATAAATCATAACGCACTTCCCTGAGCAAACTTCAGATCTTTGTCAAGGGAAAGTACCATATTCATTGGAGTATTTATATATTACTTGACCATTTAAAACATATAAAACTATGCTACTGTTCTTCCTAGGCTCCTTTTTGTGTTTTTCTGTTTTTATTGTTATTTTTTAATTGGAGTATAGTTGCTGTACAACATTATGTAAGTTACAGGTGTACAATATAGTGATTCACAATTTTTAAAGGTTATACTCCACTTACAGTTATAAAACATTTGCTGTATTCCCTGTGTTGTACAATAATATACCCTTGTAGCTTATTTTACACCTAATAGTTTGTACCTCTAAATCCCCTACCCTTATATTGCTCCACACCTTCTCTCCCCCCAGTAGTAACCACTAGTCTGTTTTCTATATCTGTGAGTCTGTTTCTTTTGTTATATTCACTAGTTTGTTATATTTTTTGGATTCCACATGTAAGTGATATCATACAGTAAAAAAAAAAAAAAAAAAAGAATATTTGAAATAGCTTTTTAATCCTTTAATATAGATTTGATTTTTTACCCTCAATAACAATTCTAGTTTCAAAATGTATTTCAGCAATCTCTCTTAAGACACAAACCTAGTATTTTCAGAATAGGTGTCTTATTAGGAAGTGTTTTTGGACTGATGAGGTTTTAGAGCTTTTGTAAGTTCTTGAGTTCTGTTTTCTTTCGAGATAAAGTCACCTCTGTTCATTACATGCCATGTTCCTTTTATTCACTTTCCTTTTTTGCTGCAGTAATTTTGCCGAAATGTTGCCTTTTCCTTTTTCTTCACCTTGTTCTTACATAACTTGGTAACGTGACAATTCTATTTAGACCCTTTATTTGCACTAAAACTGCAGAGTAAGTTCTACTTGATTCGCTCCTTATCCAAAAGCTGTCTTTCCTCTGAAATCCATGTTGATAACTGAATTTCTGCAGCGCAGGGACTCGGGGTGGAAGAGCCTGCAGAACCCCAGGAGGGTTCGGCAGGACTCTGTGGTCTCTGCATCCGTTTGCATTGGAGCTTTGTTAAATGTCCTGGACCTGTACTCATCTCACTGTGTCTGGGAGGCACCCATATCCAGTGCAGGAATGGCCCCTGACTTTAAATAATTCCCCTAACTCGACTTGAAGAAGCTGACACATTCACCATGACCAATCCAGTTGTTCTCTCATCTTTGCCATCATTTCCACTTCCCAACAATAGAGGAGAGAAATATATGAATAATATGTGTTTTGGCACTTGCATTGAAAGTCTGGGGGTGGACGTGGAGGGGATAGCAGGGGAGGATCTCCATAAGCAATGTCTATCTCCCATTTTCTCTCCCATCTTGCTTATTTCATCTTTCATCTTCTATTTGATTAAATTGCAGTTAATTAGCTCTGAGTATCTTGTGGGACTGCTTAACTTTCCCTTTACAGTTTTATGTTCATAAGGGAATCACCAAAGTGGTGAAGTACAGTGGTTTTCCTTGTCCTTTACAGGGACTCAAGATATGGCAAGTGAAAATGTCCACCTACTCTACCAGAATCCCTAATCTCACGCTATGCCTTCTATTACTCTCCTGAATGAAAGTATTAGTGATGTTTTGGGGGCACTGTTTTCTTATCTAATCCCCATCACTCTTCCCAACACAAACTGAGCAGAATTCAGGCTGCTTGGACTGTCCCAAACCAAGGCATAGCAGTATTTTGAAACTTCTGTTAAGTTCTTTTCCTGCCCTCTAATCATTTTCCTTGATTGTGCTGGTATAATTTTGCTATGTTTTGTTTTCTTTAACTATTTGTTTCTCCCCCTTTTTGGGGGCAGAGATATTTTATTACCTTGACATCAGTTTACTATCTTAAAATTAAAGTCTGAAAAAGATAACTTTTTAAATGACTAAAATATGAAAATATTCACAGAGACACTGTTATAATTAGTACTGATGGACAAAATATACCAAAAGAGTGAAAGCAATATTAATGCTCTCTTAATGTTTTCTTCCCATTCATTTTAGTCCTCATATCTCTGCTTTATTTTTCTCACCCAGAATTGCAATAGTGAGAGAGAATAAGTTTCCTTGTCTCAAGAAATGTCCCTCAATATGTCATATTGCTCTGAACATGTGAAGGGAAGAAAAAGCAGGCAGGCCATGTCACTGAGAAGTCCTCTCAAGGGAGAGTCTGTTTTCTCTTTCCTTGTGCCCTTTGAGTAGTCACAGCATTCACTGTGAAGTTTCTTAGAATGTGCTCAAATCTTAGTGTCCTTGTTATTCATGAATAGGGCACTTGCTCTTGCCTCCATTCTTCACTGCAATACCCACACATTAGGCCATCACAGACTACAGTATTCCCCCAGGTGTGAAACTCTGAAAACAGTGTTTAGAGGTTCCTTTTGTGACTTGACTTCCCTCACTGGGATCACTTGTGTGCCCATATTAAGATCTCCCTCTGGAAAAGATAATGGGCACAGTCAAGAAAGTTGATAGGTTTCACTGAAGGCAGCACCTACAGTTATTAAACAGTAGAACTGGAAAGCAGATGGCCATGTGCACAGAAAAAGCCTAGTTCAGGAAATCAACCAAGTCTCCTGGGCTGGCATTGCTGCCAAGACTCTCCAGTATTCTTCATAGCTATAAGGTTCCATCTATTTCATAGGAGCCTCACACAACAGCCAGAAATGAATGCAGTCTTTTTATTCAGCAGTGAAAGTTCTCCTGACTTTATGATAGTCAAAATGCCAAGCAGATGATTGAATTGCCACAATAATATCACATTGTCGGGACGGTAAGGTGCAACTTCACAGAGGAAATGGTACCTTTTCAAATACTTAAGGCTACACACACACACACACACACACATCAGTATACATATATATATGTAAAACAATATATGTATATGTGTATAGTGTATGTGTGTGTGCATGGAAACTTCCCTCCATTCTACTAAAGAAGTTGATTAATAATTGTGAAGCTGACAATCAATTCGTATTCTAAGTCGTCATTATTAAAATGTATCCTATATTTGGTGAATGTAGTAGAAGATATTGAGATCTAGAAATTATTGGGACAAAGAAAAATATATTAAATATTATATTTAAATATAAAAATATTAAATATATTAAAAATAATTTACATAAAAGAACTAGGTCAGAGTCTCTGTTTAATAAATGGCAATTATTGTTATAATAGTGATTCTAAAGGCTTTTCTTTTGTAACTATTGTCTTTATATAATACTAATTTCCAAAAATACTTAGAGGCAGTATTCAGTAAAAATATTTTTTAAAACCATATAACCTTTTAATAAAAGCTGAAAATGAGAGGGAGGAAGTTACGTTATAAGCTATTTGGGGATAAATGGGCTACAGAATCAACCAGAAAATACTGAACTAAGGAAATCTATAACTATTGAGCATAAAACTTACCTCTGAGCTTCCTGGAAGTCAAGGAAATAAGAAAAACATAATGAGTTATAGCTTTGATAGATAAATTAACAATGACTTATACCAATTTCTCAGAATAGACCAATGTTCCCCTGTCTATGCAATCCATCAGAAATTTCTCTTGTAAGTATTTATTTAAGTAGTATGAACCACTTCTGTTTTTTGACGGGGGCTTTTCCAGTTTAAAGCCTGTAATTGTTTATATAAAACTTCCATTCTCAAAGTATCCTTGTTGGGAAAATAAAATATGTGGTCATCGTCTTCAGCAGCAGAGAAAGATACTGAAACACAGTGACTCATGCAGGTTTTTGAGGCCTGAAGCATACTATCTTGGAGCCCCCAATTTAAAAAACAGACTATATACTGCTGAACTGAATGAATAAGCATTTTCAGAACTCTAATGAAAAACTGATGAACTCATAAAAGTGCTAAGAAAAGATCAAGATGAAAAAAAAAATTAATTACATGGGACTGAGTGAACTGATGAGGATGAGTATAATTTTTGTGACTTTCTGTCTGAAATTAAAAAAAAAAAAAATCCCACAAGGACTCAGAGGCAAAGAATATACAAATCAATTTTCACTGCAAAGTAAAGGAGCTGTTACAGTGGAGGATTACTGGACTGAATGTCAATATTATGACATAGTATGAGTGTGTTTCATGTTTGGTAATTGCAATCATTGTTGCTTTTGTTGTGGTCATCCATGTACAATGCTTGGTGTCAGTCTATTTATCTCTTGTAAAAATAAAATACAGTGTGTGTGTGTGAAAAAAAAAAATAAATAAAAAAAAAAATAAAAAACAGACTATGCAATTACAAGTACAAAATTAGGAAGAAAAGATAACATTTCTTTAGAGTGAAAAATAAATCACAAAAAAAATAAAATTTTTAAAGTTGACAACAAGCCATTAACAACTTGCTGTAATAATACTTTTTTCCTACATTTGTTGGCTGTATACTCTAAAACAATCATCTAGAACAACAATTTTTTTTTATTATTGAGGTATAATTGACACATTATATGAGTTTCAGATGTACATGACAGCAGTTTTATTATATCATCTGTGAGAAAATAACATGGTTGATTGAATATTTTCATTATTATTGGTAGTTTTAAAAAGTTTATTTGAGCTTTACAACTTGTTTGTTATGTCGTAAATTTTTAGAATTGTTGTCAAGTTTGGAAAATCCCTATCACGTTTCTTTCCATATATGAGATGTAAGATTTCAGGAAATTTATATTTCAAGTTTTCTTGGGCAGACTAATCGTAAATATTTCTTAAACTGACAACATACATTGGCAAGTATGTCACTGATGCTTTTGTTACAGTGGCTGGTGAGTTTTATTATCTTTGTTAATGTCAGGTTACTGATGTTAAATCATCAGGAAATTTAAATATTTTCCCAGTGTGTTTGTATGATACATTCATCTTAATTGGATTATTGAATGATCCAAGAATCTATTCATTATTTCTCTGAGAGGTTTATCTTGTCCACTTCAAGATCTATTGCTTTGGGTATGATCTACCTGCTATTTTGTCTGGAATTTCCAGACTTTAGTAAAAGAAGAGGTGTCAGATTCACAAAGATAGTATCTGAAACACTGGGATGCATAAAACATGCAACTTCACGCACAGCTTCAGTAACCAGTTATAGTATTACTACAGGTTTGTGTCCTACAAAGACAGAAATTCTGACAAATCTATTTCCCTCAATTCTCATGAAAAAGAAAAACACATAGTATGGTGGTTGTTTAAATTGTTTATGCTGTTTTGTTGAGTCTATTCTTGGCAGGTAGAAACTTCTATGTTTACTTGGCACTGATGAGGACAGAATTCTCTGTTAATCATTTTACCTGTCTCATGGTTGGAAGTGTTTCTGAAAAACTAGCTATGGCTCTGTACGTTTCAAACCTTGTTTCTTTTACATTACTCTTGTTCTTTGAATGCTGGTTCTGTTATGACCTCAGTCCCTGCAGCTTTGTATCACGACACCAGGAAAGTTGGCAAAGTATGTGCCAGGATGGCTAAGAATAGCACACTAAAGTCACTGCCATTACATAATGTAACCCACTAAATCCCTTCACTTTGGTGACCAATAATACTGCTGTAAATGTATTTGGTTTTTTGAAGCTCACAGGGTATTAATATGTTGGAACACTATGTAAACTTGAAGTCATAAACAGCATTTATTACCTCGGTAAAAAAAGTCTGGTCAACACAAATTCCTTCTAGATATGAATGTTTTGGGGGCCACACTAATACCACCAGATAAGAGGTGAAGTATGTCAGAGGAAAAGGTAGAATGGACCCAGGCAGTGGTTTTAGCAGGTTATTGATAAAATATTTTACTTTTGTAAATTTTACCAAAATTTTCAACTTTATGAACCCAGTGTTAGGGCCCCTCTCAGGGCCTTGGCAGGTGCCTGAGGAAGTGAGAGGCCCTGAAATTTGAACTTCGTCATCTTCATGATAAATCTGCTTCTGCTAACATGATACACAGGGACTTCCCTTAGCAAAGACCTAAGACCTGAAGACCTCAGCAAAGACCTAAGGCCAAGACCTTAGGTCTTAATTAAGTAAGAGTTCAGTAAAACCAACTCTACAAAGGCTTGGAATACAGCTTTCTGGTAATTATTCAGGTGTAAAACTTAGAGAATCTAGAGGAATAAGTGTTTAGCAAATAACGCTTCAATATCAATTCTCTAAGAAGGACATTTCTTCACGAGGCAACTCAAAATTGAGATAACTAGGGAAGAAATTCTGTGTAGCTGATCTGAAAAGCTATGTGTATGGACTTATAACACAGATTTTCATTTTGTTAACATTGAAGTCTGGAAGGGTGGCCGTGATATTTTCCAAGCTACTCTCTGGAATATTGACTTTACTAGGTAGAGGTTAACACGTTAATTTATTTATACAAATGAATCCAAATGATTTTCAAATTTCTTAACTGAAGTCCCTAATCATGCCCATTGTAAACAATTTTGTCTCACAGTTACTGAAGAAGAAACTAAAGCAAATGGCTTGTTTGATGAATTTCTTTAACTCAAAACTCAGAAAACAAAATAAAAGAGTTGAGAGGAAGAAAGGCATGGCTTCGATAATCTCTTTTTTCCTGTGTGGGATAGAGTCCTCCATGGATGAGAGAACAAGTAAGGCCAAGAGGTTCTCTGGGGCCTGTGGACAGAGAAAGAGACAAGAGGGACTGCTTCTTGAGGAAGCCAGGAGGAAGCTATCCTTTTGTTTCTTTGTTTGGGGGAAGGTGTGGAGGGGTTGCTCAAGGTTTTCGTCTTCTCGGTCTAATTCAGTTTTATCCATGAATTCATATGAAGTCATCAGGTCCGCAATTCAGAGTTTGCACTAGAAGTCTCGGGTTTTATTTTCTTCTATCTTTCTGAATATCCTCTTGGTTCATCTTCTCCTTATTCTCTGTATTCTGCTCTGTAATATTATCCTGCACTAAATTATACTTTACTTTTCTAGCATCCTTCATTATTAATATCTTAGGCAGTTAACAAAGATGTGTATTTGTCTGATATGTTTTGCAGATAAACATACACCTATATCTGACTAATATAAGAATTTTCACTTGTAATTTTCATGCACACCCTCGTCCCAGCTCTCAAGAAGGAGAGTCATTACAAAATATTGTAGGTTGTTAAAATGTAGTTGAGGATTTCCTCCCAAACCATCTCTATTATACATTTTTCTGGTCATTTTAAACCAGATTCCAAATACACATTCACTTGTATAGTCAAAAATGTAGCAAAAATGTTTTTAGCATTAGTGTCATGTTTAGATAACATATTAAAGGCGTATCTTTTTCTCTAAAACTAGTTGAATTTTAAGATAGATGGCATAATGAATTTTCAGGTATACTTTGAGTCTATACTCAATTATTTAAATTTGGAAAAGTCATAATAAATTCCTTACCTAACCCCAAATCCCAATTTCTACAAATATTGCTAAAATTCTCTTGAACATCTAAATAACACAATATAAAGGGTTTATAATATCAATTGAGTAATTACTCAGTATTTAGCTAGCTTGTGAGTGGTGTGTGTTCTAAGTGCAATGATAAAATATAGACTCAGATACAAATTATGTTTTACTTCTACATTGTAATAACCATGTATTGCCGTATAAATAAAATTGAAAAAAACGTGATATGTCGGGAATGCAAATAACACTTAGCAAATTAAAATATAAAAAGAAAGTCATTATACAACTAGTTTATCAACTAAAATATAATTTACTATACTATTTTTGTATTTAAGCTATACAAATTTGCATTCATAGCAAACATTTGAACGATGAGAGGTTAGAATGCAAGAGATAGGTCTTTACACATTTATAAGCAAAAGGAGAATGATTTCAGTTCCAGAATTTTTTCAACATAATAACTCTGCAAGCATTTCTAAATGTATTATGAATGACTAAGTACAACCTGTTTAGTAACTTTAGTCCAGAAATAAAATTATATTTCGCATTCTTTACTTTTAATAAGTTATCAAAGGTAAAGCCACTGACAATAATTTTCCTTTCCGACTAAATAGTAATCATTGGGTCTTTTCAATCCATTCTTATTCCTGCTATCTAGAAAACATTCCTGAAAGCTGTAGCAATTATATTTTTTAAATATTTAAAAATAACTTTTAAAAAAGTGTTATGAGTGATTATTTAAAAAAGGAAATGTGGGGAATAATCATCAGTACTATAAATTCATATATGTATTATGTGTATACATATTATGTGTGTATATATATATATACACACATAATATGTGTGTATATATATATATACAAAAAACTTAAAAAATGGGTCATACTATTTATATCTTTTTATAATTACAAGTTTTGCTAAATTATAAGTGGATTTTTTTTTTTATTTTTATACAAATGGTCTCCCCAGGAGAAGACACTTTTTTTTTTTTTTAATTTATTTATTTATGGCTGTGTTGGGTCTTCGTTTATGTGCGAGGGCTCTCTCTAGTTGTGGCAAGCGGGGGCCAGTCTTCATCGCGGTGCGCTGGCCTCTCACTGTCGCGGCCTCTCTTGTTGCGGAGCACAGGCTCCAGATGCGCAGGCTCAGCAATTGTGGCTCACGGGCCCAGTTGCTCTGTGACATGTGGGATCTTCCCAGACCAGGGCTCGAACCTGTGTCCCCTGCATTGGCAGGCAGATTCTCAACCACTGCGCCACCAGGGAAGCCCATAAGTGGATTTTTTAAGGTGATTCTTTTCTTTTTAAATTTTTATTGGAATATAGTTGATTTACAATGTTGTGTTAGTTTCAGGTGTACAGCAAAGTTAATCAGTTATACATATGCATATATCCATACTTTTTTAGATTCTCTTCCCATACTGTACTGTGTACAGTACAGTACTGTACTGAGAGTACTGAGTAGAGTACCCTGTGCTATACAGTAGGTCCTTATTAGTTATCTATTTTATATATAGTAGTGTGTATATGTCAATCCCCATCTCCCAATTTATCCCCCCCCCCTTTTGCCCTGGTAACCATAACTTTGTTTTCTATATCTGTAACTCTATTAGATAAGTTCATTTGTAACCTTTTTTTAGATTATAAGCGATATCATATGATATTTGTCTTTCTCTGCCTGACTTACTTCATTCAGTATGACAGTCTCTAAGTCCATCCACGTTGCTGCAAATAAAGGAGATTTAGAATGGAGATTATCCTGTTCAACTCTTTTATGAAACCTTGGAACATATTTTGCATAATACTACTTTTCCCAAACATTAAAAGAGAATTAGTGCTTCTGTATCCTTTAAAACATTATTTGTTCAGACCTTGTTAATTTGAAATTTATTATCATTTCCACTAGTACTGACTGGACTGAAGCCTCCCTCTTTTAAAAAATATTTATTGAAGTTTGATTTACCTAAGGAAAGTGCAAAAATAATATTTTGCAGTAGAATTAATTTTTTACAAACTGAACACACCCATGTAATGAGCACCCAGATCAAGAAACAAAATCTCATCAGCCATAGGGCAATTTTCTGTTATGACCCCTTCCAGTCAATGCTTAACTCCCTAAGGCTAAGAGTCATCCTGACTTTTAACACCATCTCTTGGGTTGGCCTGTCTTTCAACTTTACATATATAGAAACATAAAATATGCATTCTTTTGTATAATGATTCTTCTGCTAAGGATTATTTTTATGAGATAAACCCATATTGTTGAGAGTAGTTGAAGTTTCTTCTTTCTCACTGATGTATTTCATTGAATATATCAACATTTATCTATCTGTTTTCTAGTCTCCTATTGATGGGCATTTGAGTAGTTTCTAGTTTGCAGCTGTTATGAATAATGCTGCTATAAACATTTTGTATGTCTTTTGGTGAATATATGCACATATTTTTGTTAAGATAGAAATCGATGGGCCAAAAGATAAGTGCATGTATTCAGCTTTAGTAAATAATGCCAAATGATTTTCCATTTCAAGGCGATGGCATCGGTTTGCATATTCGCCAAGAGTGTATGTGACTTTTGGTTTCTCCACATATTCACCCACATTTAGCACTGCCTTTCTTTTTCATTTTAGCCATTCTAGTGAGACAAACTTGCCTTCTTTATTTATAAAATCTTTTTTCTTAACAAAGTTATACTGCAAGTAATGATAATCATAGCATTGTTGATACAATTTCTTCTACAGTTGTGATGGTTTCACCATTTGAAAATGTTACATTTTCAGTGCCAAGTGAAGGTTAATAAATATTGATTGTACATAATACAATTATGCATACCTTTTTTCCATCTCTTTTATTCAGAGCACTCAATGTTTAGATGCAACCCTGGTTTCTTCTGCCTTTGGAGTACAGTAAACTAAAAATTGCCAAATAAATATATTAAATTCTTTTTTTTAATTGAAGTATAATTTCTTTACAATGTTGTGTTAGTTTCTGCTGTACAACGAAGTGAATCAGCTATATGTATAAATATATCCCCGCCTATTGAATTCTTCACCTTCCATGCCATGATACATACTTATTATTTTAAAATTTGATTGAATTTAGAAACAGGTGAGGATAAAGTTTAAGTCCTTCCAATACATGCCATGTCATACCTCATAAATAAGGTGACTGTAACTTCTAGGTTGCCTGGGATGATCCTCCTAGTTTATAGCTCTTGCCCTGGGAAAGTGCTCCTTTCACCTACAAAGGTTTCCTAGTTTGGGGGATATATTATATGAATTCCTAACTCATAACCAAAGCCAGCTTGGCTCCAGGTATTAACTCCAAGTTAAATAAAAATCTGATCCTGCCTTTCAGTAGCTTACAACTTAGAGTAACTTTCTGCTTCAGGTTTATCTGATTCAGCTCATATTTGATGGACTATCCTGTAATGAATGAACATTATTTAGAATAAAAATATTTTCCTATTGATATAATATGTGATTTAAAGTTGATCCCATAAAATAAATTTAAGCTTTCATATTTATCCTGTTTATTGCTTTGTGATCTTAAGCAAAACTTTCAGGGGTTCAGGATGGATTCATGACTGCTTTACCATTATTCCTATTTCCAAACATGAATTCATTTATTGCTATGGGGCCCTTTCTCTCAGTAATATCTTTAATAGTTTTTCTTTCATCATTTTATCTCCTTTCATTGTTAAATTTTCTCTTAAAGCAACATAAGTATTGTATTTATACCCCCCCAAATTAGATCTGGTTCTCATTTTCTTTACTAAAAAAATCTAGATTGTCACACAAGTAAAAATAAAACAGTAATTGGAAAAATTAAACAGTATGAGTAACAATTATATATTCATTTCTGAACCTATATCTATATTTATAAAATGAGGAGCTAGATGAAATAATTTTAAAATTTTCACATTTCTTATTAATCAGATAACACTTTAGGGTTATCTCACAGTATAACTTAGCTGGAGAAGCACAGGGCCTCCTGAGAGAAGAAAGGAACTGTAATGCAAAGGAATTGCAGGAACTAAGGTACCTACAGCACTGAGAAAGTAGGATCCTCCCAAGAGTGTTTGATCCAAGAGTTCCAAGCACAAAGTTTGATAAAAGAGAGTTTATCAATGTGGGAACCACTCTCTGGAAATATAAATTAATCAAAGTTTACAATGGCATATTAGTATATTTGTAAAGAGATTTACCATTATTAACTCAAAAATACTGTAGAATTTGAGAATAGTGATGTTACAGACAAAGGTAAATTTCTAAAACTACAAAAGGGAAAAAGAAAAGCTCAAGTAGTGGTAGTGGATCTGAATAGGCCAATGACATTCTTGAAAATAGGCAAATCACCATTTGTATTTTACTTAGTTTCTGGTTTTATATTTTTTGTTTGTTTTTTGATTCTTGTTATTGGATTTTTTTTGCATTTTAAATTAAACTTCTACATTTACTGTGTCATATAAGGGAATTTGACTTTTATTTTTAATTACAAAATGTTTTCTAGACCCTGGAAATTGATTTATTTTTTGTTTTAGAACAAAAGCTGAGATGAAAGGTTATGTCTTCTCTCCTCCTCTCTTTTTAGCACTAGAAATAAAACACAGTGCTTTCTCTTTTCCACTCACAAGTCACCAGAACAGTCATCCATGAATATCCTGGGGTTTTTTAAACCGTAATTTTAGAAGAATTGATTACAATGATTAAATGTGGAAATTGTCCTTTTCTTCATGAAATAATATAAATCAGGTTTGCTCCATTTGCATTGTTGTCTTTACTCAATGATCTATTGTTCCTCATCTTTTATCTTAGATAAGTTAAATTTGTACCTTTAGTTATTACCTTTTTCAGCCACTAAGTAGACTGTTTCAACATTTTTATTTCTAAAGTTTGTCATTACACTACATTCTTAGGTAAAAGAGGAAAAATAAATGTAACTTAAAGCAAATAATGCTATCGGTTTTTTGTTCTTATATTTTTCCAAGTCAACGTGTATGTTCAATTACTTTCCTTTTTGATTATATTAATATCTACATTTTCCAGTTTGCTTAGTTTCTTATGATGCCTACAAATAGCAGTATCATAATTTTTAAAGACTTGTTTGTGAATATGTTTAAAAAACTCTTATTAAGGTTGTAGGTTATGTGACCATTTCCTTTAATGTCTCTTCTCAAAGGCTACCATGTGTTGAGGCCCAATGATGTGAAGGCAATGAGTGTTTTGAAAGACACAGGACATGGATCAAGCATACTTTTTTAAAACATGAAACTTACACACATTTAATTAAATAAAGTGATGTTCTCGTTTCACCTGACATTTTTATATCATTTAAGCATGGTCCTGTATTAATGGGACTAATAAAGAAATGTACGATGAAAACAACGGAGTGAAAATAAAAAGGGCAGTTTGACAACTGGGACTCAGACACAAATTACTAGAATGAGCTGTGCCCAGGCCCAGAAATGTTGCATATCAAGAAAACAAAAAATCTCATGAAAAGTTTTTAGCTGATCTACCATTATTGGGGAATAGAAATAATATTTTTCATCTGGCCAAATGTGCAGTTAATAATTCTGGTCTCTGATTATTTGAAATCGGTTTTTTCTTTGCATTATTTTCTTTTTTTATGTCCTATGATCTCTCTTCCACCCTTGTACTTTTTCCATCTACATCTAATTCTAATCACATAATTTTAGATATGATCAATCATTGTACAGTGTGGTTTTAATTAAATATTCTACATAATACAAAGATGCATCAATAAAGCACAAATTTAATTTGCCACAAATGTCTGTAGAATGTTTTAATATAGTCTAATGTAGTGGAGTATGCACACAATAGCTAATTTATAATACTTTTAATGGTAAAAAATTAAAAAATAATGAGAAAATAAAAGTACATACTTAAAAGTAATTATCTTTCTCACCTCTAAGATCCCCAGATAGTTTAGTCTCCACAAAGGCACCATTTTTAAATTTATGTTATTTTCCAAATATTTCCTACACATATATTCATATAAATTTCATTTTCATATTTTTTTGAGCATTATCAAACCTGTTCTCTAAGTAACTGACTTCTTTTTCAGTGGTATCTACTCTCTTTTATACTGCAGCTATTTTTTAATTTTCTAAATAATTTTACTTTTCCTTTCATTCCTGAGCTGTGCCAGCTCTGTCCTTCTATGGCCTCATTGTGTCTTCTTTGAAGCCAATTAACTGTTATTGGAGCTTCTTTTTATTTTATAGGCTATGTTGTCTGTAACTGATTTTTAAAAGATATTCTGTCTCAATAGTTTCTTCCGTTTGATATTCTTTGCAGTGTTTTTAAATTTATGTATTAATTATATTTTTTTGCTTATGTTTTTTGTAATTACTTTACATATATCACATACTGTATCTTTCTAATTATTACTAATCTTGGAATGACAGATATTTCTGGGCCACCTTGCTGCTTTACAATAAATAGTACTTAAGCCTGAGCCAGGGTATTGTGCTGGAAAAACATGCATATAGAATTTGCATCAGTTACACAAATTCAATAACACTACTCTTGGGTATATCTCTGCTCAGCAATAGCAGAAGATATTTCTGACTAATAGCAGAACCCTATGTGTCACATGTCCTTTACTAGTTTTTTACTTCTCCTTAGTTGCCAGAGGTAGAAGTTTTAGAAATGATAAGCACTTACCCTGCTCCTCCATCCTGGCAGTGACAAGAACTTTAGGCAAAGATAATGTGTCCATGGTTTTCTTCATCTTACCCCACTTCCTTTGTCACTCTGTGGTGTCACATAGGCACAGGGACTATCTTGTAGCCTTTATGTACCAATTGGCCTTATTTTTCCAAAGAAGGTTTCACTGGTTTCCCCCTCTCCCCTGCCCAGGACATGCCTCCTAATTTGGAAATACTCTGTGTCCTGTTGGAGATCTGAAATGGTTTACATCCTGAGTATCAGACTTCAGTTTGGCCCACATTTCAATATATTTGGCAGTAGTTCTTCCATAGTTTCATTAAAAATAAAACTTATTTTTCTGTTCTTATGTTTTTATTCCACTGATTTCAGAGTAGAAAACAAAGGTAGCAATGACTTTAAATAACTTTTAACCAGAAAATGTCATACTGAGTTTATTAAAGAAAGTTTCCATCAATTGCCTTGCCGTTATAAAGGAAACAATAAGTAATTTTTTCTGAAATTTTACTTCCTCTAAAAATTCTTTAGAAATAACTTTTGTTGCATAGGTAGAAAAAAAATTCTTATTTGGAGGGTTTCTAAAATAACATAAATTAATGAACATGTTAAATCTTTTTTTAAACATGGACATTTACGTTCATAATCATACAGTTTTCGTGATGAAACCAATGATGGAGACTTAGACTCAGTTTACTGTTTTTTTAACGAGAGTGGTGAACAAAAAATGAAGAATACTATTAGGGAAGAAAAATGGTAGAACAAGTTTTAGATAAGCTGCCCTTATTCTGAAATAATAATTATATATATATATATTTTTAAAAATATATTTTAACTAGTGGCCAGAAAAATTGGGGAAATATATGTGTTCTCGGAATAAGTACAATAAGCTTTGGCTTTAACTGTCTAGTTTTTTGAGTTAGTTTTGGTTTCGGTGATTTTAATGACTCAAATAAATGTTGGATTGAGTGAAATTTTCATAAAAAGGAAAGACATTTGATCTTCTTGCTTACAGTATAATCACAAGGGTGATTTGATGATCAGAATTTTTTTTTTAATGCTACCATAGACTGAGGAGTTGCTTCCCAAGAAGTTGTGTTAGGTATGTTAGGCAAGTCCATGCCTGGTCTATTTTAGAGATGAAAAGGAGCCTTCAGAGGTGTTGCAAGTCAGCTGGATTTGTTTCCTAGAACCCTGTGCTTTTTTATCCAATCAGCAATTGATTCCTTTCATCTAGCTTAAAAGACAGGTTGGCCTCATCTTTACTTTACATAGAGAGGTTATATTTCAACACATGTTGATAAGTATTTTGATTTTACTTTAAAATGAGAGGAAGGAGTTTAGGTATCTCTTTTATATACAATTTAATTAATTGATGTGTTCATAAATTCTATATTTTATTGGTTAACTTACGCTGGAATATTTTTTTCCATTTTAGAGTTGTCTTTGATGGAAATTCAGTCATATTTCTGTGTCTTGTTATTTTTATCTTAGTAAATTAAGTAGCTGCCCATTGAATTTGATTTTACCCTCCACTTAGAAATCTTGTTCTTTCTTCTTCCCATACCTGGGTTCTTTCTAATATCGCTTAACCCATTCCAAGCATTACAACTACTCTTTTATCACATCTGAAATTCCCTGTAAGAATTTGCAAGTATAAAAATGCACATGCACTCCAATCTGTATTGTGCAGCAGATACATCTTATTTTGCAGGCATATTTTGAACATAGGAAAATGTTAATCTCAAGAATATTACATTTAGACAGCTCAAGGCAACCATAGGGGAATTTTCTTAAGCTGTTCATTACAAACCTAAGCATACTCAGCGTTCCCCTATCACTCAGATGACATAGGGGGTGTTTTATATTAGCAGTAGGCAGATGTTTTGCTCACTTTTACATGATTACTGTTTTGAAGCCTGCATTATAGATTGCCTATAAAACCCAATAATTATAGACAACTTTGAAGACAGACTAAAATTTGAGTTTTGAATTATGATTTACCATGTAAGTACTAACCTATGAGCCAGCAGTTTTGGTAGTCAGAAAATATTCTTCCTATTAGACCAGTAAGATACTTAACAAGTTGAATAACACGATATATATATGCACACACATGTGCACACACACAAAAATGTATAGAGAGAAATAAAACAATCTCAGAGTCCAATTCAATTTGCAATCCAGAAATTAGGCTTGTGGATTTTATCTTTAAATAATTAGGTTTAACAACCATATGCTATTGAAAACCAGTGACTGGATGCCTGCTTAAAATTAATTGTGAAATATCTTTTGACAAAATATCAGATTTGAAAGGTGTATTTTGGAAGTTTGTAAAATAAAGCTGTTTTTAGTGTGTGAAATATTTTAATTTCTTTAAGAAGATATTAAAAAGTACTATAACAATGTGTTTTATTTGAATGTAGATGGGCAGAGAGAAGGAATTCTCATAAAAATTGTGTATATTTATATAAGTTCATTTATGGAGGGAAAATTGTAGGCAAGAAGAAACAGATAGATGATGGTGACGCGTGAGGTGTGTCAGCTGGGCAACATTGTTCACTTGTAGCTAGATTCAGATATTCAGCGTCTGGAGCAAGGGTAGTAGGGAGCCTTACCAACAGTGGTCACAGACTACAAATCAGCTAGGACTGCAGGGCACTATGTCCAAGTAAGCTAGCAATATCTGGTAAATATTTGGGTGGATAACTAATGCTAGGGTTGGAGAGGAAGAAAAAGTAACTCATTTAGAACTTTCACTATCTTCAAAAATCTACTTAAATGATTTGGCACTGTATGTACATATAAAATGATCTCACACTTGGATTTTTGAGAGGTACAGAAAGAGAACAGTGTGTAATTCATTGAAGCAATATATTAGTGAAATTTAAAATTGGAAATTGAATAAATAGATAACACTAATACGAACTTAGCAAAGTAGGACATTATTTTGGAATAAGACTGTGATTAATTTAACTCTAAAACTATACATTGCAAAGAGCACTTGATTTTTTTTAAGCGCTAAATTCTCATCTTTTCTAAGTCCAAGTCAATATCTGTGAAGCTCTAGTGGGAGTGGACCCCCAAGCTGCCTGAGGATGCAGTAATACCATAAATGCAGTTCTCCATGAACCACATACAAAATATACAAGATAATGAATGTCGAATTCAGCTCCTCACTCAGTTCCGTAGAAAGAATGACCTACACTCAGATGGCATACTTCCTGAGCTAGTCCTCATAACAGTTGTATGAATAATTTCTGTAACTAATAACTGACTAAGGGAGAAAGATTTTTCACTCTTTTATTTCATCTCTTTACCAAAAAATAAGGTCCAAATGATATGATAAACATTTTGCTCTGTCTTCTTAATAGATTTTTAATAACAACACTATAAAATGTATGTAAAATACATAGGTTGTCAGCTGGACATGGTTTCAATTTTCCTTTCATCTCAGCTCAGGAAAAACACAACATTCACATTAGAGAGTTCATTTATTTGCACATCTGTGGATTATTATATCTTTGCAGTAGATACAACTTGGGGTATTAAACTTCTCTGCTGCACTCCATCTTTAAGAAGCAAAGGAAAAAAATCACATTAATACAATAAAAAGAAACTCCCATTCTGGAGTGGCTTTGCTTGACGTACGTCTTAGGTCTTTTGTTTAACTTGGCCTTTCAAAATAAAACCTTTTAGAATATATACTTTTTGGAGGAAAATAATTCATAAATAAATTAGATTAAGAATATGTGTGATAACAAAGTAAAAGAACTAGGAAAGTAAATTTAAAATAAAAAATTTTAAATCACTACTTTCAGATGTTTAATAAGTTTACTTCCTAAAATTAATACAATAGCAATAGGTTTTTCACAGATCTCAAAATATAAATTATTTGTTCCTGTATGCATTTTATGGTTTTTGGTTTGGGGTGTTTGTTTGTTTGTTTTTGTTTTGTTTTTTGGTGGGCACCAACCATTCATTCATTAATTAGTTCATTCATTCATTAAAAAGATGTATGTTGAGTGTTCTTCCAGTGAGCAGGTTCTGTGCTGAGAGTCTTTCTCAGCTATTAGACCCTAAATACAGCTAAACTTTGTCTTGTGTTGAATTTGACATTTAGAGCACAAATTTAAGTAAACGCCAGAGTTTTATTCTGAAGATGTAGCAATTTCCTCTACTTGAGACTATTTGTCTGATTTTGGTTCTGCACAGTTTAGATGAAAAACATTTATACAAACTTTTGGTGGCTGATTCCCATAACTAAGTTGTGTAATTCAAATATAAACATAAAATTCTACGAGGACAGGTTATGATTCATACTTTGCTCAGTGTCTTAGTTTCTTTTATTTTGCTTACTTTTTTTCTTTTACTAGCGTGGGATGCATGAGTTCTAATGTCAACAGCAACATCTTACATTTACTATATTGCCCTTCTGTCTGGAAGAACCCCAGACAATACTTTTTCTTTACCACGTCACTGAAACAGGGTTCAAGATAGTCATACAAATATTAAACTCGTTCTTGTAAAATTATTTCTGTATACATTTTGATAGTGTAGCTTTACCCTGCATGTTGTTCACCAAACCTGAGATCATTCGCCTTCTGCTACTAAGTAAAATTCTTAGATATCAATAGCTATATGTAAAATTTCTCATCATTTTACATGCTTTTGGCTTCAAAGGGATAAATATTTCTTCTTAACCGTTGTTACAGCTAGTAGTTCTACACTTAGGTATAAGCCTATGGGTCTTCCTTGAGAACTTGTTTATATCATACCAAAACCTTCTGATTCTTATCTCCACTCACGACCCAACCCCACCCCTTCTTCCTACCTTCGCTCTCATGCCTGCTTTTTCACAGAATTCTACTACATGGCAGTAGCAGTGTTCTCATGGGAACCTTCGCACCAGTTTGCTCTTCTACCCAAGTCTTTCGCATAACCCTTGAGTGGATTTTTCATCAGAGGCCTTTTCATAAAGTCATGTTG
Organism: Balaenoptera musculus; assembly: GCF_009873245.2. Classification (NCBI taxonomy): domain Eukaryota; kingdom Metazoa; phylum Chordata; class Mammalia; order Artiodactyla; family Balaenopteridae; genus Balaenoptera; species Balaenoptera musculus. The sequence goes on from NC_045787.1 coordinate 98,056,172, forward strand.
CCACTTGAGTAAGGAAAGAAATTCAAAAGTTATAATGGAATGGAGGAATGGAATTCCAACTCTAATTACTTTACTTAAATTAAAAACAATCCTGTAATGGTTCTTAAAATAACAGATTATATGTATTATAGTTCCTGTGCCAGAGAGTCTATTGCACAAAAGATGTAGACTTTTTTCCTAAATAAACAGAGTGAGTTGGAAAAGAAAGCTTTCTTTTCAGGAGAGCTTCACTCTTTAACTTGAAATGCTCTTTAAGCAGAGGGCCCTGAGGGCACATAAAGAGAGACCTTTAAGTGCCTGTGAGTAAGGATCTGATTAAGGAAACTGATTTTCAGAGCCTCAAATTCTCTAGATCCTCTTTCCTAGGAAAAGGTTTGCTATGAAGGGATATACCTGTTCTCCTTTCCTGGCTACCCTTGGACAATCACATTTTTCTTTTCTTTTTTTACCTCCTTTCCCCTTCCCCAATATTGCATGTTGCATTGTCCAGAAATGCAGACACGCTCTGCATTTACTGTAGGAAAACCCTTTTAATCAAGGCACCACAACCCTTCTTCCCAACTGTCTCATCAATAGATTCATTTCCAGTAAAACTTCTACTTTTTTATGTTTTAAAATTTTTACTTATAATTATTTATAATGTCCTTAATAATTGTTTACTAATAATTATTGTGACATAATTAATTCCAGAAGAAATTTTAGACACTTACATTGATGTTCATACGAAATTTTGATATAAATGTATACTTGATTATATTTTATTGCAAAGAAATATGATAAAGTGTTCAATAAAAACATTCAAGCATGAAAATATATTAGGATGGAAATCTTTAGGGAAAATTGAATGAAAATATGATTTCACTGAGGAAAAAGCAATCAAATTTTTTTACATTAAACATAAAAACATTAAAAATAATATATTTGTATATTTTTAACTGAATTATGAGGTAATTATATCATTGTGATTATATTTATACTCCTTTGGGATACTTTTTTTTTTTCTTTTTTTCTTTTTATTGAAGTATAACTGCTGTACAATATTATATAAGTTACAGGTGTACAATATAGTGGTTCATAATTTTTAAAGATTACACTTCATTTATAGTTATTATAAAATATTGGCTAAATATCACTGATGAACATAGATGCAAAAATCCTCAACAAAATACTAGCAAACAGAATCCAACAGCACATTAAAAGGATTGTACACCATGATCAAGTGGGGTTTATTCCAGGAATGCAAGGATTCTTCAATATACGCAAATCAATCAATGTGATACATCATATTAACAAATTGAAGGAGAAAAACCATATGATCATCTCAATAGATGCAGAGAAAGCTTTCAACAAAAGTCAACACCCATTTATGATAAAAGCCCTGCAGAAAGTAGGCATACAGGGAACTTTCCTCAACATAATAATGGCCATATATGACAAACCCACAGCCAACATTGTCCTCAATGGTGAAAAACTGAAACCATTTCCACTAAGATCAGGAACAAGACAAGGTTGCCCACTCTCACCACTATTATTCAACATAGTTTTGGAAGTGTTAGCCACAGCAATCAGAGAAGAAAAACAAATAAAAGGAATCCAAATCGGAAAAGAAGAAGTAAAGCTGTCACTGTTTGCAGATGACATGATACAATACATAGAGAATCCTAAAACTGCCACCAGAAAACTACTAGAGCTAATCAATGAATTTGGTAAAGTAGCAGGATACAAAATTAATGCACAGAAATCTCTTGCATTCCTATATAATAATGATGAAAAATCTGAAAGTGAAATTAAGAAAACACTCCCGTTTACCATTGCAACAAAAAGAATAAAATATCTAGGAATAAACCTACCTAAGGAGACAAAAGACCTGTATGCATAAAATTATAGGACACTGATGAAAGAAATTAAAGATGATACAAATAGATGGAGAGATATACCATGTTCTTGGATTGGAAGAATCAACATTGTGAAAATGACTCTACTACCCAAAGCAATCTACAGATTCAATGCAATCCCTATCAAACTACCACTGGCATTTTTCACAGAACTAGAACAAAAAATTTCACAATTTGTATGGAGACACAAAAGACCCCGAATAGCCAAAGCAATCTTGAGAACGAAAAATGGAGCTGGAGGAATCAGGCTCCCTGACTTCAGACTATATTACAAAGCTACAGTAATCAAGACAGTTTGGTACTGGCACAAAAACAGAAATATAGATCAATGGAACAGGATAGAAAGCCCAGAGATAAACCCACGCACGTATGGTCACCTTATCTTTGATAAAGGAGGCAAGCATATACAGTGGAGAAAAGACAGCCTCTTCAATAAGTGGTGCTGGGAAAATTGGATAGATACATGTAGAAGTATGAAATTAGAACACTCCCTGACACCATACACAAAAATTAACTCAAAATGGATTAAAGACCTAAGTGTAAAGCCAGACACTATCAAACTCTTAGAGGAAAACATAGGCAGAACACTCTATGACATAAATCACAGCAAGATCCTTTTTGACCCAGCTCCCAGAGAAATGGAAATAAAAACACAAATAAACAAATGGGACCTAATGAAACTTAAAAGCTTTTGCACAGCAAAGGAAACCATAAACAGGACCAAAAGACAACCATCAGAATGGGAGAAAATATTTGCAAATGAAGCAACTGACAAAGGATTAATCTCCAAGATTTACAAGCAGCTCATGCAGCTCAATAACAAAAAAACAACCCAATCCAAAAATGGGCAGAAGACCTAAATAGACATTTCTCCAAAGAAGATATACAGATGGCCAACAGACACATGAAAGAATGCTCAACATCATTAATCATTAGAGAAATGCAAATCAAAACTACAATGAGGTATCATCTCACACTGGTCAGAATAGCCATCATCAAAAAATCTACAAACAATAAATGCTGGAGAGGGTGTGGAGAAAAGGGAACACTCTTGCACTGTTGGTGGGAATATAAATTGATACAGCCACTATGGAGAACAGTATGGAGGTTCCTTAAAAAACTAAAAATAGAACTACCATAGGACCCAGCAATCCCACTACTGGGCATATACACTGAGAAAACCATAATTCAAAAAGAGTCATGTACCAAAATGTTCATTGCAGCTCTATTTACAATAGCCAGGACATGGAAGCAACCTAAGTGTCCATCATCGGATGAATGGATAAAGAAGATGTGGCACATATATACAATGGGATATTACTCAGCCATAAAAAGAAATGAAATGGAGGTATTTGTAATGAGGTGGATGGAGTTAGAGTCTGTCATACAGAGTGAAGTAAGTCAGAAAGAGAAAAACAAATACAGTATGCTAACACATATATATGGAATCTAAGGAAAAAAAAAAAAAAAAGGTCATGAAGAACCTAGTGGCAAGATGGGAATAAAGACACAGACCTACTAAAGAATGGACTTGAGGATATGGGGAGGGGGAGGGGTGAGATGTGACAGGGTGAGAGAGTGTCATGGACATATATACACTACCAAATGTAAAATAGATAGCTAGTGGGAAGCAGCCACATAGCACAGGGAGATCAGCTCAGTGTTTTTTGACTGCCTGGGGGGGTGGGATGGGGAGGGTGGGAGGGAGGGAGATGCAGGAGGGAGGAGATATGGGAACGTGTGTATATGTGTAGCTGATTCACTTTGTTATAAAGCAGAAACTAACACATCATTGTGAAGCAATTATACTTCAATAAAGATGTTTAAAAAAAAAATATTGGCTATATTCCCCATGTTGTACAATATGTCCTTGTAGTTTTTTTATACCTAAGAGTTTGTACCTCTTACTCCTCTCCCCCTATATTGCCCCTCCTCCTTTTCCTCCCTCCACTGGTAACCACTAGTTTGTTCTCTAGTCTGCTTCTTTTCTGTTTTATTCACTAGTTTGTTGTATTTTTTAGATTCCACTTAAGTGATATCATACAGTATTTGTTTCCCTCGGTCTGACTTATTTCATTTAGCATAAAGCCCTCCAAGTCCATCCATGTTGGGGCAAATGGCAACATTTTTTTCTTTTTTATGGCTGAGTAGTATTCCCTTGTATACCACATCTTCTTTATCCATTCATCTGTTGATGAACACTTAGGTTGCTTCCATATCTTGGCAATAGTAAATAATGTTACTATGAACGTTGTAGTGCATATATCTTTTCAAATTAGTGTTTTTGTTTTTGTTTTGTTTTTCATATATATACCCAGGAGTGGAATTGCTGGGTCATATGGTAGCTCTATTTTCAGTTTTTTGAGAAACCTCTATACTGTTTTTGGATATATTTTTAAAAGTGATGTAGCAGTTGTATTTAAAATAGAAATTATATCCTTTGAAACCATTGAATTGTATGATGAAATTTTTAGATTCTAACTTTAAAAACAGGATATCTAACTTAAAAGTACATGGACACAGGGCAGGAAGGGGAGGGTAGGATGAATTGGGAGATTAGGTTTGACATAAATACACTACCATGTGTAAAATAGAGAGCTAGTTGGAACCTGCGGTAAAGCATAGGGAACACAGCTCGGTGCTCTGTGATGACCTAGATGGGCAGGATGGGGGAGATAGGAGGGAGGTCCAAGAGAGTGGGGATATATGTATACATATAGCTGATTCACTTCATTGTACAGCAGAAACTAACACAACATTGTAAAGCAATTATATTCCAATTAAAAAAAATTATCTTAGGGAATAGAAGCCTCAACCACAAGTCTCAAGCTCACAGCTTAACAATGCTTGTGAGTATCATACTTTCACTATATATTTGCCTCTTTTTCTAAAGGGGATCCTCACCCCAAAAAAGTAATTTCTTTTCACCTTGGGCCCTTATAACCATTTTGAGGGGAATATTTTTCCTTGGAGACAGACCTGTCAATGCCTGATAGAGCTCATGTCAAGATCCTTGCCCTTGGGCCTTTAAAACTCTTGCTCCACGTGCTGGTTTCCTCATATCAGGATCATTCCTGAAAATATTCTCCCTACTTTGATGTCAGGTAGTCAACTTGAGCAGTGCATGGGAGGTAAATAGATCACCAGGCTGGTTGAGAAGGAGATTTTAATGGCACTTGTAGGGAATCAGGGAATATTTCCTAAGAGAAGCTGCAACCTACACATGAGCTACTTTCTGGAGATAGGGGAAGAACAGTCTAATCGTACTTGAGCCTCCTAACTCACCATTTTCCTGAAATTACTCTGTCAAATGTTGCTAATCACTTATGATGAATTAAATATAAAAGATATTAATACTTTGTAATCTGTATGTCATTTGAATTTTCTGCATTATTTGACAGTGATAACAATTCCTTCTTTGAAATTATAGCTTCCATGACACCTCTCTCTTAGATTACCCCAAACTTCTCCTACAAATTACTCTCAAGCTCTTTTACATGCAGCTCTTATTCTGTCTGTTCCCAAACTCTGCCTGTCTTACTCTAAACACTGTCTTTGATATCTCACCCACAGTCTGCTCTTTAGCTACCAATAGGCTGTTAACACAGCTCAAATCTCTATTTTCAGCTTAGATCTTTCTGCTGAGTTACATTTGAATTTTGCAACTTATTCTTGATATAGTTCTTTGTTTTGATGTTAATTATCTTTCCCTTAAATATGAGTAAAATTTTTGATCCAGAAAGATATACAATGTATATCCAGTGATTTCCTACATACTCGAACACAAATTATCATAACCTGTAGGCACACATACCACTCTAACTAAACAAGCAAAATCTGGCCACGCTCAAGTTACTTACTTCTCAACACTCGAACTCTGCTTCATCCAGATGGGTCAGTTCCCTCTCCAGTATAGATACCCTCAGTCTGTATTCTAAGTCTCTGCTCCAGTGATTCTCCCCACCTGGAATGCCCATCTCCTTTCTCTTCCCATATCCAAATACTCTCCATTTGTTCAAGGGTTGCCCCAGTTTTCACACACTCAGTACAATTCGTTCTTAACTATTCTAATACCCACATATCTTAACATTCTAGAACTGCAATAGAATGTTTTGTACATAAAAATTTATTTGGAAATTAAGTCATGTATAACCTTCAACTTATAACAACTTTCATGCATCTATTCTTTGATTTCAAAACTAATATCTATGCTCTTAGAGTATGGAGATCTCAATTTTCTGACTTTTAATGCCTAGGAAAATGTTGTGAACGTAATAGTGTTTAAAAAGTATTTGTTGTACGAATAGCTAATAAGCAGATATTCATCTTTAAAGTCAGGGTGTATGAAGTATTGTCAGAAAGATTATTTATAATTGCTAAAATGTCAAGGGAATGGGAAATTTATTATTACCCAGGAGTTCCAGAGCCTATATTATATTCTGCTGGAATAACTGTCAACTATGGGGTAGTAGTTTAAAATGTGAAAAATATCTTCTTGTCCAAATATATCTCCCTTAAAGATTCTGCTTCTATGCTTAAAACTCTCATAGTTCCTCAGAGTTAACAAAGTCCAAATGAAAACACAAATGGTACTTGGAAGAGTGTTTTGTCTTAAATTGGTTTACCAGGTTACTCAGGTAGGTTGTCCAGGCTTCAAGAAAGTGTTACAAGCTGTTAGAATAGACAGAGCTGAGGGAGAGGAGTGGAGGGAAAAGTCCAGAGAATGGAGCACCAAGGAAGGAAATAGTTCAGGGGAAATATCTGGGATGGCAAGCATGTGTGATAACTGTGTTGAATATGTGGGAAGGAGAGTAGTGTGGGCTGCCCAAAAGTAGTGGGTACAAAAAGCAGCTCTTGAATGAGCTATATGTATACTAGAGGGATGAGCTTTGTGTGAGGCAACTTTTGTTGAGTGAATATTAGGTAGAGACTTACATTTAGTGAAAATATCATCAAATATAGAATCAGAGTTGCCACCTTGAGGGAAATGTAATATCAAGATTTCTAAGTGTCTTGAGTGGTCAGTTACCTCACCAAAACTGCATTCCCCTGAGGATTTTGACTTTTGTTCAATTAATGTTTATATAAGGAAAAAGAAGGTTGATCAAGGAAAGGAGGAAAAGGTGGACCAAAATAAGAAGAGGAGGAAAGGAAAGTATCTATGCTGGACATTAGTGTGACTGGTACAGTGTAGACATCTGAAATATTCCTTTTATATATTTTCACTATAAGAGACTTATAAGTACTATCATTTCTCTGAGAAGAAAATGAGATTCAGAAAAATTAGGTAAATAGTCGAGTGGCACTTGCTTAGTAAAAGCTAAATCTAGTATTTGACATAAGAGCTCTATGACTCCATTGTCCACACTTTTTTTTTTTGTAAAATTCAAATTAAAATGACAAAGGCATAAAAAAGGGAAAGAAAGAACCGTCATGAGAGCTTAGATTATTACTTATCATGTGACTAGACATTTTTATGTGCTGCCAAATTCCCTAATACAGGAAGGAAGTCAGTTTTCTGAGTTTAAACAACATAAACCAATTTTGGAGTATTTAAGTGTATTAGTTGGAATTCCAGGAGCAGACTCTGAAACAAGATTCATATGCAGATAGGTTATTTGGGAAGTGATCCCAGTAAACATGAGCAGAGGAGTGGGGAAATGATAGAGAATAGGTAAGGAAGCCAAAAAGGTACTATATTATTAAACAGGCTACCATAGTAACTTAATCCCATGTGGTTATTACCCCTGAAAGGAGAGAGCTGGGTATTATGAACCAGCTGCTAGCAGTCAATGATTAAAGACTGTTCCTGTGGACCGTTAATTCCCCAGCATTTCTGGCCTGGTTTGTACACAGGCAGAGAGGGCTTAGGCAGCCAGAGCAAGCTCTCAAGCAAAGGGCAGGTCTTGATATTTGGAAGTCGATTGGCAGGCACTGTAAAAGGTAAGGAAGATAAGGACAGAGGAGTTGTCTGCTACATTAAGGAAAATAGTGTGCTCAAATAATACTAGGTTATGGATGGAATCACCAGGATGCCAGGAGACTAAAAATAATCTAGAAAAATACTCCCAACTCCTTCATAGAATGCATTTGGTGAAGACATAACAGCTACCCTCCCACAAAGTCATGGAAGATGCTTCTTACGCTTTGGCACAGTTAGCCCTGAACATTTTACCACCCACCCACGTTAGCACCCCTGATCTGGTTGCTTCTGGTGTTTTGATCTTGCTGTAGTTTTCCTCTCTGTCAGAGAATTTCTTTGGCTAGTCCTCTCCAAAAACCTTATTGGCAATACCTGGGTCATTTGCCTGAACTCTAGCTGCAAGAGAGGCTACAAGAGTGAATATCCGGAACTTTAGCACACTCTTAATCCCATCAAAGCTCACAAGCTTGTGGGAGGTGATTTCACAAGCATAGGAAAGAAGTTAAGACACTGATTCTCCAGAAAAGGATAACAAATGGCCAGGATATACAGTTAATATTTTTTAATCCACATTTTTTAATTACTTTGTTGGACTAGTTTCCAGAAATAAGCTGTGCATCAAAGATTTCCATCAGAAAGGGTGAAAGAGGTGTCTGGTGGAAAGTCTCAGCTTTATTTGAGGAGATACACTGCTTACTTCATTCCTGGTCTTACCTCACTTTTGTTTTAGTGCCATCGCTGTTTTTCTGGGTCAAAATTCTTAACTCCCTTGGCTTTTTCCTTTACTTCCTTTTTTTTTTTTCTTCTGACAAGTAAGAAACTTCTATACGAGGAAGTCTTTCTCCAAATGCATCCCTAAGGCACTATTAAAAGCTGAAGGAGCAGGCTTTTCTCCTTCTGTTGGATCTATGAGTCACTCACTCACTCATTATATGCATCATGAGCTTGAGCCTACTGATAGCTCTGTGAAGGCAATTCACTTTGAGAATTCTATGCACCACGAACTACTGGAGACAAAGAAAGGGGTAAAATATGAAAATAAGAAAGAATTGACCACAAAGGAGTTTATAATCTCATAGAATACATCAATTAGTCAAGTATATAAATAACTATAATAGAAGGTCATAGTGAGGAAGAAGATAATTAATATGGAAATATGAAGAGGGACAAAATTATCTCCATTAGGGTTTGGGTCAGGGGAAGTTTAGCACATTTGAAAAACTACTACTTGACATTTGGAAAGAATTTGGACAAGTGGGGTTGCTGGGATACGACAGTGGTATCATCTAATGAAACCAAATAAGAAAAACATGCATTGTATTTGAGAAAGATTAAATAGCCTAACTTGCTCACAGTATGCAGGGTATGTAGGACGAGGCACGGATAGAAAAGTAGGATGTGAATAATTACCTTGCAGACGTCAAGTTGCTGGTGAAAAGCCCTCTAGGAACCATGGAAAATGTGACCCTACTTGAAAACTACACTGTATGTTTCTTCTCATATTGGACAAAGTGCCTACTCTTTTGGCCATGTATGGGCATTTAGCTCAGTACATTGAATAAGAAATTCACAATTAGAAATCAAATTCTCTTCAGAAAAATATCTAATTCATAGATAGAAAGGGTTTGCATATACCAAACATTGAATAGATGTTATTTTACTCAACTGAGAAAATGTTCTTTATTTATACTCTAGTATAACATCTGTCTGAATATCTCAGTTTTATAGTGACAAGTACCTTGGAGATAACGAGACAGAACTGTTCTGAAAGACACAGAAGAATAAAGGTTCAAAAGAGTGTCTCTCACACACTTTTGTTTTTTCCTGTGAGTTGAGTGGTTAAAATAATGTCATTATACCAGCTTCCAGTATGTATGACAAACTGTTCTAATTAGCCATTTAAAACAACAATTTTATTCCAAATATATGTGCAAACAAATGTGTTTTAAAAATTAATTTTTCATTGCTCTTTTGTGAAAAGTAGTTTTTGTCATTGCATATGTGATTTTGTTAAATAAAAATGTTAGAAACTAGAATTAGTGATAAGAAGATGAATTCCTTGCTTATTGAAATTTGCCCCAGCAACACATGTCAGTCAAAACAACAACAACAACAAAAACCAGGAATAATTCACTTCCAAAATAACAACAATATTAACTAATTTATAAACTTTAAAGCAACTAAAGCAATATTGTAAAAGCAGAAGTATAAAAAGTCTATCTTAATAGCACAAATGTGCTTTACAAGATGTTAGATTAATTTGGGAGTATTTTCCTTCAAATGGAGTTCCTCCATTGACCTCATCACACAGTTTGAACATTGATATGTAAGTTTGGTTTAGTTTTTTGGTACTATACAATTATTTGTATACGTTTTTAAATATTTCTTTATTTCTTATTTATCATTATGTTATCTCCATATGACATAAAGCTCTAAAGTCTGAATAATTTGGGTGCAAGTCTTTTGTGAATATTGTGAATTCTGCAAAATCATAAAGAATAAAATTAGAAAAAATTGAATTATACCTTTTAATAATTTATAGTAATTTTTTAAAAGCCAGTGGTATAATTTTATCTTTATTTCACAGTTCCTTTTTTTTTTTTAAGTCCTAGCTCTGTCACCTCCTAGTTCTATGAAACTGAAAAAGTTCTTTACTTCTGTGAATTGCAGTTTTCTGTCCTATAACAGAGTGAATGATAACACTACCCTTTTCACGGAGTTGTGATGGGGATTAAAACAGTAAGAAGTGCCTGACACATACTAGCCACTCAGCATATGACAGACAGCTTTGGCCATGACATTAACTAAGAACTCTCACAGTTCCTTATACCTGAATCTCCTCTGCCACCAGCCTATGCCAAGATATCAGGCAGCATCTTTCACCTGAACTACTACCATCAGCCTCCTGAATAACTTCCTGATTATCATTAAATCCTTCTTTCAATCCATTCTCCACAAGGCAGTCTGCGTTATCTCTTAAAAATGAAAATCTGATAATGTTACTTCACTTGCTTAAAACTTATCAATAGCTTCTTATTGCTCTTGGGGTAAGATTGAAAATTAATAACATGACCCAGAAGGACCTGGATAATGTGGGTGTTGTCTAGGTCTCAAGCCTCTATCGAGACCTCTCTAAAAATGACTGTATTTGTGTAGTCTTTTTTTCTCCCCAGTTTCTCAAATATGCTATTCATCTTCCTAGAATGCATCTAGAATTTCTAGAATGTTCCTTCATTTTCTAGTTAGTAACTAAATATCCTTCAAATTACAGAAAAAAAAAAAAAAAACACCACATTTCAATTTGTCTCTCTCTTTGTTATAGGCTCACATACAGCTATGTTCCTTCCCTTTATAATTTTTGTTTTCATTAGTAACTAGTAATAACTTATATGACTATTTAAATGAAATCTGTCTCCCCAACTGAACTAGGAACTCATAAAGGAAAGGATTATGTATGGTTTTCATCATAATTTCACCCTTTACATGTAGCAGAATACTTACAATTTATTACTAGATTGAATGACTTTTAAAAATACTAGCAAACCAAATCCAACAGTTCATAAAAAGGATTACATATCATGACCAAGCAGGATTTATTGCAGAAATCGAAGTTGGTTTAATAGCTAAAAGCAAAACAATAAAATACACCATGTTAATAGAATAAAGTACAAAAAATAATTATCTCATATGATTCAGAAAACATCCTTTCATGATAAAAATGCTCAACAAATTAGGAATAGATGGCAACTTCTTCAATTGATAAAGGGTATCTACAAAAAACACACAGACACAAAATATTGACAAACTGAATGCTTTTCATTTAAAATCAGAAATAAGTCAAGAATATCCACTCTTGCCACTTAAATTTAAAATTGTATTAGAGGTCCTAGCCAGGGCAACTAGGCAAGAAAAAGAAAAAAATAAAAATTCCAGATTGGAAAGGAAGAAGTAAAATTAGTTCAATTTGCACATGGCATGAACTTGTATATGGACATTCTAATTACTCCATTAAAATTATTAGGACTAATAAATGAGCTTAACAGGATTTACTTCAGGATAAAAGATAAATATACAGAAAATTAGTTTTTCTATACACTAGTAATAAATATTCAAAAAAATTAAAATAATTTCACTTATAATAGCATCAAAAAAACAAAATACAAATAAAGTTAACAAAAGAAATTCAACACCTGAACACTGAAAATGATGAAACATTGTTGAAAGAATTTAAAGATCTAGAGAAATGGAAAGACATTCCATGTTCATGGATCAGAAAATTTAACATTCTTAAGATGGCAATACTTCCCAAATTGATCTAAAGATTCACTGCAATCCCTATCAAAATCCTAGCTTCTTTTTTTGTAGTAATTGACAATCTAAAGATAAAACATATAAAAAAAGCAAGGAATCCAGAAGAGCCAAAACAATTTGAAAAAGAACAAAGTTGGAAGACTCACACTTTCCTATTTCAAAATTTACTATGAAGCTACAGTAATCAAGAGAGTGTGGTACTGACATAAGAATAGATGTATAGAACAGTGGAATAGAAGTGATAGTCCAGAAATAAATTCTTACCTTTATGGTCAATTGACAGGAGTGTCCAGACAATTAAATGAGGAATAATAGTCTTTTCAATAAATGGTGCTAAGACAACTGGATAACCATATGCAAAAGAATGAAGATGAACCCTACCTCACACCATACAAAAACATTAACTCAAATTAGATCACAAACTTAAATATAAAAGTATAAAATCCTTAGGAAAAAAATATGGGGATAAAGTTTATTAACTTTGGGTTAGACAGTGGTTTCTTAGACATGACATTAAAAGCATCAGCAAAAAAAAGAAAATAAATACATAGATTGGACTATATCAGAATTAAAAAAAATTGTTTTGTGCTTCAAATGTTACCATCAAGAGAGTAGAAAGATAATGTAAAGAATGAGAGAGAATATTTCTAAATCATATATCTGATAAGACTTGTATCTAGTATGTGTAAAGAACTCTTACAACTCAATAATAAATGTGCAAATAACCCAATTAAAAATGGAAAAGAGACTGAACAGATATTTTTCAAAGATATGCAAATTCCCAAAAAACATATGAAGATAAGCTTCATATTGTTAGTCATTAGTGAAATGCAAATCAAGACCACAATGAGATACCATTTCACTTTCACAATTATGGCTATAATTTAAAAGGTAGACAGTAACCAAGCGGTGTTGAGGATGTGGACTAATTGGAATTCTCAAACATTGCTGGTGGCAGTATAAAATGATGCAGTCACTTTGGAAAGCAATATGAAAATTCCTCAAAAATGTAAATATGGAGTACTATATGAGTCAACACTTTCACCCAGGAGAGTGAAAACATTTATCTACACAAAAATGTGTACATGAATATTCATAATGGCATTATTCATAATAGCCAAAGGTGGAAACAACTGAAATGTCTATCAACCACAAAAACAGATAAATAATATTTTGCATATCCATACAGTGGAATATTATTTGCCAATAAAAAGAAATGTAGTACGGATACACACTACAACTAGATGATTCTTGAAAACATTATGCTAAGTGAGTAACAACAGTGACATATAGTCACATATTGTCTGATTAAATTTATTTGAAATATCCAGAATAGGCAAATCTACAAAGACACAAATTAGATTAGTTACTGGTGAGAGATAGGGGTGTTGCGGGGAGACAATGGATTAGTGGCTTCTTTTAGAGGGGTCAAAGATGTTCTAAAAAAAAAAAAAAAAAAAAAAAAAAAAGATGTTCTAAATTTATTTTGTGGTGATGGTTGCACAACTCTATGAAATACTAAGAGATTAAATTTTATACTTTAAATGGGTGAATTTTATAGTAAATGAATTATGTCTCCATAAAGATAGTTTAAAATTGATTGAATAAATAAATAAACAAATTAATTCTAAAAACAATGTTATACATTGAAGATATTTTGTAATAAATATACTAAATAAACTAATGTTTTTGTATGTTCAATGGGTGTAAAATGTAAACTCTCCCAAATTGTTCTGTATGCATTTATAAAGGTGTTCTGGAGGCCATCCATAAGCAACAGTTTGAATATATATCCTGTATGTGGGTATCATATCTTAAACAGCTTCTTTTTTTCCCCCAACCTTGAAACAGGACTTGGCTTTTCATCATGGCCTCTGAAATTAAATCCACTACCAAATCATTAGTGAGCTGTGTAGATTTTATTTGTGTCAGATTCAAGGAAAGAGAGAAAAAGGTTTATACCAAACTCTACATGGAAAATGCCTTAATAAATATCCCATTTGACATTTCAATCATCCCATAAATTCTTTACTAAGTTGTCACTCTTTTATCTCAAATTTCCCTCCACTAGTCTAAGCCTGTTTCTCTCTGCCTCCTTGCTTACACAGATTTCTTGGTGATCTCACAGATTTACTCAACTTAAGTGCCAGCTGACACATAGCCCTGGACATACAACTTCCAAGTAAGTTTATTATGACCTTAACTCAATAAAACTGTTGGCATTTTGTTGCCTGTATGCAAGAAACGTTTTCTCTATATCTAGATCCTTATAATTAAATAAATGGATATTATTAAGGTAATTTAAAATATGGAATTTGTGAAATGAATAACTAGCATGCACATGGTACCTAAACTTTGCAATTCAGTTGGACAACCATCTATTGACACAGTGTGTTAGATAATACAGAGGATGCTGGATGCATCCAAATACAGACTACATGGTCCTTGCACTTAAGAAATCAAGTCCTTTCACAAACATGACCTAGATTAACATTCTTCCAATTCTGTAAAGAAACTCAGGCTAAGTAAGGAAAGTAAGGAAATAAAGACTGAAGAAGATCCTGTTGAGTCATGTACCTAGTATCCAGATTTGCACTCACAGTTTCTAATAATAAATGTTTGGGTTTTTTTTTTTTAATTTGACTGGTGAGTCACGCTGACTATAAAACTGTATGCATACATTATCTTATTTAGGTTTCATAAAATTCCATTCACAGATTCCAAAAACATTTAATCAGTATACTTTGTGTATGTATTTTTAAATCTTGTATCTGTCAGGGCTCTTATTTATGTAAGACAGGATCCACTATGGCTAATTTGAGCAGAAGGGAATTTATTATGGGGCAATCAACGTTGTGAGTGGGTCTTTGATGTGACAGTGAGAGCTGCCAGTCTCATTTTGATGCCTTAAAGTTTCTGGACCCACATATTCTGGTTTTGGGAGTGAAGGATACAGAACCATATACTAATTGCTAATCCAGAGTCCATACTGCTTTCTGAGGAACATTTTAAGGTATATCTCCCAGCAAGTATTGCAACTGTCTTCAGTATTCCTTTCCACTGGTCTATAATTCAAGTGATTTGCAAGTGATAATGTACATGGTAAAGCTAATGAATCCTGTGGGCACAAGCCCTACTTCTTTTGCAAGAATATGAGTTTCTTGATCAGAAGAGATATTAGGGTAATATGTTGGTAAATAAGATACTTCATAAGATACAGATATTGCTACTTTTAGAAGTGTGATAGGCAACAAAGTCAAAACTATATATAAAATATGTGTTTATTAAAATAGGAAAAAAAATTTCCTCTTTTAGGAAGTACAGTATCTGCCATCAGGTGATTTGTTAATTATGTAGCCATATGGAAGGCTTAGGGTTCAACATAGCTGCCATTATATCAGGCAAAACTGGTGGGAAAAAAGTCAGTTTAGATGATGGTCAGCCTGTGTTTTTACATCTGTGCATTACCTCCATTCCTTCTACCTTAGCCATTATGTTAATAATTTCATTAAACAAATTATGGGGTGCTTGGGCAAAAAGGCTGACTGATATCTATATATAGTAGTTTATTTTGTCCACATAATATTCAGTGCATCTTTAGCAACTGATGAGTACTCACATAGGACAAAAGCATTCCTCGACTCTGGATTCATTCCAAGAGGAAAGCTTTCCAAATTTTTACCAATTCTTCATTCTCCATTCTTACCCTTTCCAAATCCTTGACCATCCTGACAAACCATTCTTTAGCTCGTTCTCTTATATTTAAGCATCTGTTATATTTTACAATATATTTCCTTTCAGGAAAAAATATTTTCTACCTACAAGGAAGTTTTCTCTATTCTATTGTCCTTCAGGGCCAAGCCCAGGTTGGGCTGTAATACCCTACTAGCCTACTTCTAGCAAATGCAGCCATACCATGTAAAGAGATTTGTAAGTTAAGCTTGTTTTTTTTCCTCCTCATTAAACTAGAAAACTCCATATGAGGCTAAAACTGTGGTCTGAGGGAACGTGGGCAATATAGCAGGAGTGAACACACTGAGAATGTGATCTACCTGCTTTCAGACTTGTTCATTCATGAATATACCACATCAACTCCTTCAAATAATATGGGATGATCCTGGTAATGTCAGCATTTATGGCTTGCTGGATCAGAAAACATCCAACTGACAATAGGCAATTGAGGATGAATGTTCACCTGGTGTCCCATGACAAGGCAGTTAGTCTCAACCATGGCCCAAGAGTAAATCGAGAGCTCAAAAGGGCTCCACTGTGATTCATCTAGTGAAATTTGCCTATCATCCCTGTCATGCACAGACATTTTAAAACAATGTGCTTGACCAAAATGGCCAAATGGCAAGGCTGCTTATGCCACAGACTGTGTCTATAATGAAAACTAAGGGCACTTTTCTTCCTGCAAATAAGTGCTGCAATTTAGAATTTTCAGATAAATATAAACTGTGATAGCTTACCAACAACAGGCCTTATTACATAAAATACTGAGGGTTTACTTTACAAATGAGAAAAAAATTATTAAATAGATCTGAGATGCAAGAAGCAATAATGAACAAAGAAATTGGTAAATGTCTGGGAAAATATGAATTATCAATATTATTATCTAATTTTAGAAGTTAAAAATACCAATAGAAACATTTTGGACAACAGGTTATAAGCCAAAAAGAGAGGTGTGAAAAGAGTTAAAGTGTTCCAAGATCCTACTTTTGTAGGCTAGGAAAGACTCGGATTAACGTTTGAGTGATTATATATCTGGGGTAAAAGTACAATGGCAACCACTAAAATACTTGAAATGTATGTAACTTTCAAAAGATAGAAGAAGGAAATGGAGTTTAAAAAAATCAATCCTAAAAAAAAGTAAAATAAGGAAAACTAAACAATATAGACAACATAGGACAAAAAAGGGATAAAACAAAAGAGATATCGTCATACATATTTGTAATTGAAATACATATAAAGAAAATAGATTCACTAGTAAAAAAAAAATAAACAAATGACCAAACAAAAATGAAGATATTGATACTGGGTAAAATTCAGATATATGTTGTTTATAGGAAATATAATTTAAAATAATTGTACAAGTAGTAAAGTCAGCATCACGGTGACATAGGATGTCTTTTGTTTGTGTTCCATTCATCAACAACAAAAACCTGGTATCCACAGACAAAGGTGTCTTTGAGGGAACTGTGGGATTAATCACCATATGTCAAGGGATATAAGAGGAGTCTTGTCCACCTCTGTGTCAGGTAATAGGCAGGCAGTCCCTGGTTCTGTCTGTGGATTCTGCAGTGGTCTGTGAAACAGCTTCAGTTCCTCTCAGTCATGGTCCAGGAGGCCCTGGAGAATGCTAAGGTAGACAATCACTCATGGACAAGAGAGGCTCTGTGGAAGTCCAGGTTTCCAAACGAGAAATTTCAGCTTTTTGTTAGAGAAAAAATTACAGATCTTTCTTGACTTACGATGGAGGTATGTCCTGGCAAACCCATCATGAGTTGAAAGTATCATAATCTGAAAATGTACTTAATACACCTAACCTACCAAACATCATAGCTTAGCCTAACCTGCCTTAAACGTACTCAGAGCACTTACATTAGCCTACAGTTGGGCAAAGTTGTCTAACACAAAGCCTACGTTTTAATAAAGTGTTGAATATCTCATGTAATTAATCGAATACCGAACTAAAGGTGAAAAAAGGAATGGTGGTATGGGTACAGAATGGTTGTAAGTATGTGGGTTGTTTACTGTCGTGATCACATGGCTGACTAGGAGCTGTGGCTCACTGCCACTGCCCAGCATCACAAGAGAGTATCGTACCACATATCACCAGCCCAGGAAAAGATCAAAACACAGAATTTGAAGTACAGTTTCTACTAAATGCATATTGCTTTTGCACCATCATAAAATTGAAAAATTGTAAGTCAAACCATCTTAAGTTGGGGTTCATCTGTACATATTTGGATCCACTGGAGTGGGTAAGAGAAACAGTTTTACTTTACCTACATCCTTCCCCTCAAGGAAGTACAACCTAGGACCAAGAAGCATCTTTCTTGGTCTGTGATTTATTCAATCAAGGAAAGGGAGAGTGTGTTAGCGAATACCTGGCTTCCTCAGCTCTGCAGGACGCTGCCAAAATGACTAATTTCTCTCTCACATCATCCAGAGCACTGAACCATGACTGGGGGATGGAAAGAGTCAGGGAGAGTGGTAGATAGAACTCCTGGAGGATATTACAGGTATATCTCAGAGATATTGAGGGTGTGGTTCCAAACCACCACAATAAAGTGAATATTGCAGTAAAGCAAGTCACATGAATTTTTTGGCTTCCCACTGCATAAAAAGCTGACGTTTACACTACGCGGTAGTCTATTAAGTGCAATAGTGTTAGGTCTAAGAAACAATGTACATACCTTAATTCAAAAAACACTTTATTGCTGAAAAATGCTAACCCTCATCTGACAATGTAAAGTTGCCATAAACCCTTAATTTGTAAAAAATGCAATAGCTGTGAAGTGCAATAAAGCAAAGTAGAATAGAATGAGGTATGCCTATAAAGGCCTGTGGTTCTTAACTGCATTGCGGATTCCATCAAGAAGCCCACCACAAGCGGCTGGGGATACCTCACCTGGGGATGCCCCCACCTGGCCCATGGGCACCTTCAGCACTCTGCATGCTTCACCACATACACACCCCTGCCCTGTGGTCAGCTCCATATGTGGGATCTCCACAGTGGCAAGGGAGAGCTTTGGCAGGCAGCTAGGGAACAGCCACAGAAAGTCAGTCAAATCTGTGGACCATGGAGAGACCACAAACTTCAGCTTTAGTACCACTTTTGAGAAAACAAGGAAGGCTGACAGCACTTGGCTTGGTGCATTGCAGCATCCAGAGAAAGCACACAATATTAAACATTCTGCCACAGGAGAGAAAACAAGAGAGAGGCAAGCATTCCTATAGAAAGTCTGAGATAGCCTCAGAATTGCTAGCAGGGGTGATGGAAGGGTATTTCTCTCCTGGAGGCGTCTGTAAAGACTGGAGGAAGTGACTGCTACTTCAAATGTGAAGACAGCAACACAAAACTTCAAAGAAAATGAAAAATCAAAGGAATATGATATCACCAAGAGATCACAGTTATCTTCTGGTAAATGAGCACAAAGTCATAAAGATCTGCAATTTACCAGATAAAGAATTCAAAATAGCTGTTTTAAGAAAACTCAGTGAGCTACAAGAAAACACAGAAAGACAGTTCAACAAAATTGGGAAAACAATATATGAAGAAAATGAGACATTTTTAACAAAGGGATAGAAATCATTAAAAAAAAGAGCTGGATAGAAATTCTGGAGCTGAAAATTACAAGTATTGAAATGAGAAGTTCAATAGAGAGAATCAAAAACAGAATAGATCAAGCAAAAGAAAGAATCTGTGAGATCAAAGACAGGAAATTTGAAATAATCCAGCTGGAGGATAACAAGAAAAAAGGATGAAAAAGAGCGAAGAAAGCCCAAGTGATCTATTGGCTATCATCAAAAGTATCAATTTAAGAATTTTTGGTGACCCAGAAGGAGAAGAGAGGGAGACGGAGCCAGAAAGCTTATTTAAAGAAATAATGGGACTTCCCTGGTAGTTCAGTGGTTAAGACTTCGCCTTCCAATACAGGCGGTGTGGGTTCAATCCCTGGTTGGGGAGTTAAGGTCCCACATGCCTCGTGGCCAAAAAACCAAAACAGAAGCTATATTGTAATAAATTCAATAAAGACTTTAAACATGGTCCACATCAAAAAAAAATCTTTAAAAAAAAAGAAAAGAAAGAAATAATGGTTGAGAACTTCCCAAATCTAGGGGAAAATTTGGATATCCAAATTCATGAAAGTCATAGGTCACCAAACAAAATAAACATAAAAATATCCTCTTCCAAGACACATTCTGATAAACTGTCAACAATCAGAGGTAAAGAGAGACACCTAAAAGAAGAAAGAGAAAAAACTTGTAAATTGTAATGGAACCCCATACAACTACTAGCACATTTCTCAGTAGAAACCTTACAGTCTAGGAGAGAATAAAATGATATACTCAAAGTACTGGAAGAAAATACTCTACCTAGCATACTGTATCTAGCCCACCAAGAATACTCTGTCTAGCAAAGTTACTCCTCAGAAATAAAGAAGAAATAAAGACTTTCCCAGGCAAACAAAAGCTGAGGTCACCTTCACCAGCCTTACAAAAAATACTGAAAGGAGTTCTTCTAGCTGAAATGAAAGGATGCTAATTAGTAACATAAAAACATATAAAAATATACAACATACCATTAAACATTAACAGATAGTCAAATTCAGAATATTCTAATACTGTAATGTAGCAATGTCTTAGCCCCTTACCTATAGTATCAGGTTAAAGGACAAGAGTGTTAAAAATAGTTAGAGGTGCTAACATTTGTTAATAAAGGGAGGAGATCGAGATGACAGAGTAGGAGGACATGGAACTGTCTCCCACCACCTACAAACTCATCAAGTATATATCTACCTGTGGTATAATTCTCATTGAAAACTAACTGAAGATTGGCAGAAAGACCCCTGTACAACCAAGACTATAAAAAGATCTACATGGAATCAGGTAGGAAGGGAAGAGAAGCGATCAGGTCAGGACCTGTGGCCCTGGGAGGGGACTCAGTGGAAAAGGGATAATACACAGGCAGCATTCCTCCCTGGGGATTGAGTAGTTCAAGCCACATGCTGGGTGCCCCAGCCCTGGAGTACAACAAAGGGAAGACGAGACCAAGGGGAGAACTCAGCTGTGAGGGACAAAGAGGCTCAGTTCCAAAGCTGCGTCTGAGCGGGCTAAGGGCAGCCATTACTGGCACAGGCAATGCATCAAAAGCAGTCCAGGTCTCTGACCCGGACAGGACAGCCACAGCCAGCTCCCTGACACATGCCAAGTGCCCACACCACTTCCTCTTGCTCCAGAACTAGCACCCTCCTGCTCCAGCAAATTGGGACCTGTCCCCAACCCCAATAAGGAAGTGATGGCTACTGAGCAGAGGGGAAGCCCAGCCTACACGTGACTCTGGCCCTAGCAACTCCCTCTCCAACCCCACCTCCTACCAAGGTGATAGCTGCCAGCACACCTTAAGGAAAGACGTGACTTGTGTTCCCATATCAAATCCAGCTCTCCCACCAAAACCCATGGGCACAATTAGACTGTTTAGGGGTGCTCCCATATAAGGACACCTCTTCAAGACTGCAATAAATAACTGTTTCATAGAGACAGAGAAAGCAAAATGAATGACAGAGAAATTTGTCTCAATTGAAAGAGCAAGAGAAAATCCCTGAAAAGCAACTATTTAAACAGAAATAAACAGTTTACCAGATAAAGAATTCAAAGCATTAGTAATAAGAATGCTAACTGAACTAGGGAAAATAATTGATGAATACAGTGAGAATTTTAACAAGAACCTAGAAAAAAGCAAGGAAATGAATTCTTTCCTAGAGCTTCCAAAATAATGCAATCCTGCTGGAACTTTCATAGTTTCCAATGAAACCCACGTCAAACTTCTAGCTTATAGAACTGTAAGATAATAAGTTTATATTGTTTTAAGCCATTAAGTTTGTGGTAATTTGTTAAAGCAGCAATAGAAAAACAATACATTCTTCAACTAATTTTATGAAGCTAATATATTCCTGTTAAAATTTCCATACAAATTAAGAAAGAGAAAGGGAATTATTCTTATTTTTGGACCAAAGAAAAGAAAAATACCAGCAAACTGAATCCACCAATGTATAAAAAATAATACATTTAAAACGAGTATGGATGCAAGGATGGTTTAACATTAAGAGATTAAAGGAGAAAAACCATATGATCAGCTCAGTAGATTAAAAATTTTTCCAATAAAAATTTACCACACATTCATGATAAGAACTGGAAATAGAAAGGAATTTTCTCAACTGGATATATGCTAGCTTATGAAACTTTCAGGAAATAAACTTATTGGTAAAATGTTAGAGTAATTCCCTTTGAAAACATAAATAAGACAAGGTTACTCACTATCACTTCCCCAAGAATATTCCATAGATTCTAATTCAGGAAGATAATAAATAAATAAAGCGTGTAAGAAAAGGAAAGAAAGAAGCAAAGCTGTCATTTAACTGTCATCTACTTATATATAATAGGAATTTTTTTTACACGTTTATAAAAAGGGATTTACTGAGGACTTCATTAGTATTGCTAATACACTGTTTCTTAACCTAAGTGGTATGTACACTGATATACATAATAGTATTATCCAATCCTTATAGATATTCTTACATATGTACTATGACAAAACATTTCATTTTAATCACACAAAGAGGTTTTTTTGTTTTTGCTTTATTTTATATCTATAGTCCCCTATTATATATTGCATCTAATTTGATATTTTGCTATCACTTTTCTTCATATACTTTGTTAGTTGTGTTATTTAGATCTGGAGTATATAAATACATGTTTTTCTATGATTCCACATATTAGAATGCCTATTGATTATTTCCCTAAATATAGATATTGTATGTTCTTCACTGACACAAACTTAATCTTAAATATTATTGACTGTTTAGAGAGCCACATTGTTACTAATTCATACTAAATTTTCATTTAACTAAATTTTATAACCCTAAGCCATATAACACAACTAAATGAACCCATACTTTATTCATTTTTTAAATTTATACATTTATTAAATATGAATTGAGTGGTATGTGTTAAGAATTCTTTTTGACACTGGGGTTTATGTAGCTCACAGTCTAATAGGAAGGAGTAACAATGAATCAATTAAAATAAAGCTTGATACCCTTTATGTCAGATTGTGTTGGAAGGAAGTCAAGAGGGCAAAATAAAATCTTTTTCAGACAGGCCCCAGCTTTGTTATATCGTGGTACATTCATTCAGGAAGTCTGAAATCTGGAACTCAGTGAGTATGGCAAGAAAAAATGAAATGTGAGGCAGAAACTAGAAAGTTTGTTCTTGCTATTGTTATCATATTAAAGAATTATATACTATCCTGAAAGTGTTGGATACTAACTTCCTTGCAACTTATGCAAGGATATGAGAGCATAAGTCTTCCAATTCTAAAATATTATTCTCATCACCAAAGCAGAGTAGATTAGAGGAGTAAGGAGTTAAATTATATATTATCACAAATAAATTACATTATCACAAATTATAGATTAAGTCAAGGTGGGATAACTGAAAGTTAAGGGCATAGGCTTTTGAATGTGAATACCCAGAGTAAATCTAATTCAGTCCTGCAATCTAAGGTGTGGCATGAGTGGGAATATAGTTTTTAGGAAAATTATACTAGAAAGGGTTACTGCCACACCCTATTATAACATTAAAGAATGATATCAGCAAGTAATGCATGCTTTTTTTTCAGTGATTATACAAACTTTTCACTCATGGAAAGTTTATTTTACAACTAACCTGCATTAGCTTATAATACATTGCAGCCTTTTAACACTTCTTCAAAGTCTATATCATGAAATACTTGTAACTCACATGATTAAGAATGGTAATAGGGTCAATTAAATTCCAGGCTTAAAAGATGTTAAATAGGCTGCTTTTCTAACCCACCTTCTAATTACTTTCAGAAATAGTAACTAAGCATCAACTCTATAAATACTAAGATTGTTGTTTTAGGAGACAAGCTTCAAGACAGAAATAGACGGTTTTACATAACCCCCTCCCGTCCTTCATTTCAGCCACTTAGAAGTGTGTATTTGCAGCCAGCCAGCCCTTGACAGGCCCCTCAGGGTGCTGTATGACTCTAAGTCAAATGTTCCACAGGAGATATGCTGAAGTTATTCTATGGTTGAGGTGATTTGCATCTGAGTTCAAATGTTTCAAGTCAAAATGTTTTCCCCTATTGTAAGCTATAGAGCCAAAAGTCATGATGAGTTAATTATCTAAATGTTTAAGTAAGCTTCAAAGGAACTTTTAAAATCAACCACTGGAGCAGTGTGCAGATGTTCCATGCCCTGTGTGCACTCTGATAAGGACGATGGTATTCTCAGGGGCCGGAATGCCCATCTGCCCACAGCATTTAGCTGCAGATGACAACTGTGTTCCCCGAGTATATTGTGCCTAAAATCTGTGGATTATTCTTTGTTCAACCTCCTGCTCAGAGGGTCTTCTAAAAATTTAAGTAAATTACGTAGAGCCACCCTCCCTTATAACCCTTTAAAAACCTACTGTTGCAGGTGGGACGAACTCCAGTTTCTGTAACAGGGCTCTGCACAATCTCTCCAGTGCTGTCTCTCACTTAACCTTCTCCATCAGACCAACTGGCTTGTTCTTCAAACACACACATATACAAAGCAGTTTGATAGTTCCTCAAACACACAAAGCTCTTACCTACTTTGGAATATTTCCATTTGTTCCTAAAACCTGAAGCTCTCTCCTCTACTCAGTAATTAATTAATTCCTACAAGCCCTCAAGTCTCAGCCAAAAGATGACTTCCTGACTTCCTTGGAAAAGCTGATTATCACCACTGCTGAGACTTCAATAAGACACTCTTACTCTTCCAATGCTTCCAGATATTGGAATGCATGAAAATACTAGTGAATCTCAAACATGTGCACCCATTAACTTATTTTCCCATTAAGTGTTTGCTATGCTCATGTACTGTTGTGTGGAATATCATCATTTTGTATAAGGAAGTTGGTAAGTCCATAAAAGATGAATCTGTCAGAGGTAAATTCAGAATAAATGTGTAAACAGGCAAGAATAAACATACTGCTCACTTCTTAATTGAAGGAACCTAACTGCCACCAGGTAGCTTGCTGCTTACCTTGAAGCATGTTACTATAAAGGAGTATCAAGGCTAGTTGAGTTGCTAAAAACTTGTATACTCAGCTGCCAAAGAGAATTTCAGCAGTAATAATATAATCAGTAGTGATAGTAGGGTTGACCTTGTGGAAGGAAGTCTATGTCATCATGCCCATGCATAGTCTACTTCCCAGTCCCATGGCAGCATTTTTAGAATCATTGATCAAGCTGTGACCTGGATGGCAAAGAAAGATAAGTGATATTCACAAAATGGGTCATCTTATTCCTTTTGGTTGTTAAGACTGTCTTCTTGAGAGGTTCTCTTGGTGAGCATTCACAAAGATATATTCAAGTTCAGGAACCATCGCAAGAGGTTCATTTACAAACTTTCTCTCCAGTCACATTGCCATTAAACTTCCATCTTTCCTCTGAAGCCCTGACCACTTGACTGCACTGTTAGTCACTGGCTGGTTCATCTCTTCTTCAAGTTAAAGTAAATAATGAAAATGTGTTACTCAAAGTTCTGCCATCGCCCTTCCAGGACACCATGACAGAAGCTGACAATCACAAGTTTCTATTTATAGACCTATTTTTAGCAACCCTCAGAATTTTGAATTTTATTCCATGTAATCTATCCAGAATTTTAAATCTGAATTTGATTCTTTTATTTTGTTACTTAAGGCTATCAGAAAAAGATTGTATATCTCTGTTTCTCTGGACCTACTGTATTTGCTTTAAATTTTCCACAGTGTCATTTGTTCAAATCTTCAGAGTTTCAACCTCAGTGAACTCATGGTCGGTGGATCACAGAACATAACCTGATTAACTTGTTTTGACCTCTTGTACCATAGGCTGCTTATCATCTTAAAACAAGGAAAGGACTCAATGTATTTCCATTTCCTTGGCCTGATATTCCATTCTAAATATTCCACATGTCCCTAAAGATCTGTTGCCTACAATTCACTCTCTGGTAACAATATCTGTAACTTAAGATTCCATTTTATTGACAGGCAACCGAAACCAACTCTGGACAAATTAACAGCAATAACAACAAAATGGTTTATTTGAAAAGTAGCTGGGGTAGAGACTAGGAATCAAAGGAAGAGCTGGAAAATATAGGTCAAGAGAAAGATTGAATGAGGAAATTTGGGAGGACTTCAACAAGACAAATACATGGATATTGTCTTTAGGAAGTGTCTACCGAAGTAATTCTACTCCAACAAATATCTTTATCTTACATTGCCAATTTTCAAATTCCATGAGTAATTTCTCTGATTGGCTCGGGATGGAACAGTTTTTAAGGAAGTGAGCTTGAGAGGGTGGAAGCCAGGTCACATGGCATTTAAGGGTCAGTGTGTTTCCTGTATGTAGGGCCATTTACAGAGAAAAGGGAATCTTGAAGCGAGGAAGCCATCAGAGTGTACTACACTCTTTTCTTAGGCCATCATATCAGGATAGAAAGTCACTTAAAGGGCACAAGTCATCCTAAACATTTCTAAGACTCATTCTTAGAATGAATACATTTCCTCTCTACCTCTCCCCCCAAATTATTGTATAAAATAAAATGGTCATTTTTTTTGTCTAATAAGTCCATTGACACACTAGTCTCTCCTAAAGAGTTTACCAGTTG
Source organism: Balaenoptera musculus (assembly GCF_009873245.2). Classification (NCBI taxonomy): domain Eukaryota; kingdom Metazoa; phylum Chordata; class Mammalia; order Artiodactyla; family Balaenopteridae; genus Balaenoptera; species Balaenoptera musculus. The sequence goes on from NC_045787.1 coordinate 98,082,730, forward strand.
TATTCTTTGCTAGGATATTTGCTAAAATCATGATTCAGTAAGTCATTATCAAGATTTTCTCCTTGTAAGTTTAGACTACTTGTTTCAGTCAATTTAGAAACTGAAATGTTTCAACACATGTAAAATCCTTGATGTATATCTTTTCATAAATTTGAATTCGATTTCATTTGCCTGCAGCTAACTTCTACTTGCATTTAAAAAATTGATCATAAGTGTGCTGAGAACAGGAAATAACACTCAAATTTCTGAGATAGCTATTTAGTCGTATGGTTATTGGATTTATTTTGGAAAGAGTTCCACGAAAGTCAAATAAAAGGGAATTACCTGACAAAAATGTTAATGGTTTTAAACGCAATTCAAGAAAGACAAGAATTGCAAGGCTATGGCACCAACACCACTTTTAACTTTTGTCTTCTGGCTCTGGACCACTTTTATTTGTGCCATGGTCATTTTATCATCATTTGAGTTGGATGTTGCATTTGTGCAAAACCCTTGTTTGGATTGTGTAAATGTGAAATACCAAAACGATTATCAAAAGAAAAATTAATCTGTGATCCCTAACTGAAGATAGCCTGGATAATTGATACACTCATCACATGAAATGAAATACGCGATCATACTCTGACCACCTTAAATAATCTCAGTGTTTTTACGCCTTTCTCCATTGTACTTTTATGCCGTTCATTTGACTATATAATCCCGTCTCTTGGTCTTTGAGACATTTTGAGGATAGAATCAAAGTGTTTTCTCCTCTGTTCCAGATGTTTGTGCTAATGTGTGACTGACATAAATTCTAACAATAAAAAGATACTTTTTCACAGGAAATAGTTTGTTAATCACAATAACTCATAGTACAAAGAGATGAGGTTAAAAACGTTGTTGCAGAAGTAAAGAGCTGGCTGCTAATCCACACAGAGCTATGCCCATGATCAGCACATCAGGAGACCAAAATTAGGAAAGGAAGCTTGAAAAAAAGAACCTATGTGAGAGATGAGATCTTGAAGCATATGTATATACTAAGACATGTTGCAAAACAAAATATTATATTATTATATGAACAAAAATAAATATTATATTGCCCAGATATATTATTGGGCAATAAAATACAAGACACAATATTTGTCTTTAGGCAATAAGGAAATATATTGTTTCTACACTCTTTATTTGTATTTTAATTAAATCCATTTACCTCCAAATTAAAAATGATTTATTAAATATCTATTTTAATGTGTTAATCACAGAAAAAACAAAGACAGTCTTTGTTATTACCAATTTTCACAGAGAGACAGAGATCATTTGTGCAGAGACATTAATTATATATTTACATATATAATTACATATTTTATACTTACATATTATCTATTATACAGAAATATAAAATTATATACTATGTACTTATATATTATGTATATATAAAATATTACATAAATATCTGCATTGGGCACAAAGAAATTAAGGCGTTTTATAACATTTTTCAAAAAAATGTATGGATGACAAGGAGGAGATTAATTGGCATAAGCAAGTGTATAAAAAGTGTTGTATATGTGTGATTAGCATCTCCTGCTATAAATCACCCCCCCCCCCCAGGAATTTATAATACGTGCCAGGACAAACAAAATACAGGTATCAAGATGTGAAACAATTAATTACTGACACAGTAAACCACAAAAGGATTTCCAAAGGTGAAGGTTTCAGGTTCCTTAAGGAGTGAAGCAAAAGCAAAGCAGAGAGAGTACATTGGATCTTTGTAGTGACTGAGGTGAGGGTCCACTTGCTGCCTGGGGGTTTGCCAGGGGATTTGCCACTGACTTCACAGGATGAGTGGTGCACAGGGACTCTCTTATCTTGGCTACGTTATGTGGTGCAGCAGCAAAGACAGGTGAGAAACTAAAAACTAATCATGTCAAGCATAAAAAATGGATTCCAATTCTTTATTATAATAAATGTAGACGAAATCGTTCACTATTTTAAAAGTTGTAGTCAAGTCAGGAGGAGATGGGGTAAGTAAAACAGGGCTTTGAATTAGAGTGAGACACTTGTCTAGGTCTGTCAGGTGAGAGAAAATTCTCTACAAGGCTAAGAACTTTGGTAGGGCCTGAGCATTGTCAAGGGAGAGACTTTTGTGGCGATCCTGGGAGTGACCAGGAGCAGCTGTGTTAAATCAGGAAGTAATTGTGGAGGAGAGAATTGTGAGGATGCTTTAGACAAGATCCACTTAACTGATGATACTTAGAATGACAGGAACAGGAAGAGTGAAGATGACAGGTGAAGGTTTCTTTTTCTCACTCTGAGAAATGTCTGAAGAAGGTAGAATCATGATACACATTTTCTCTACTGGCTTACTAGGTTTAGCATTCCAGTGGGTGTTTGAATAGAGAATATAAAAATAATCATCCTTAGTAGACAGTATATTTTAAATCATTTAAAGAAAAATTATGCTTTTCTGAAAAATGTTATCTACTAATATTTACTGTGTATACTTTGTATCATGCATTGCGTTAGATGCTCTAGTGCATATAAGGATTGATATTTTCAAAAACATGAGTATTATCTAAACATGTAAAACATTTTTTTCCCAGAAATATAGTTTCTTTTGGTGGGATAGATTACATAACATAAAACTTGACTTCTTCCTATATGCAATATTCAGTCAGTGTTTTTGTCTATGGTAAGGGATAAAACTTTATGATTTCTATCCAAAAAATGTCTGTGAATGGTTTAGTTAATACTTGATAGGTTTAATGAAATGTGTTTCATAATTTACGTATTATTTATAGAAAAATTCAGATTTACTTTCTACCTATCCCAATATGAGGATTCTTTTTATTTACACTAGAAATGAATAAAAGAAATGTTAATTGAAACAGAATACTTTTCCATTTTTAGGCCATTCCAATGAAATATCTTAGTCCCAGCAACCTCTGAGGGCTGAGTGCTCAGTGCTGTGTGCTTAAAAGGAAGACATTTTCTAGGCAATGTTTTAAGATATGTTTTGTTTTGCAAAATTAAGAAAAATAATGGATGGCCTCTCTACTTCACAAAATGGCAGATGAAACACACAGCAATGACAATGTTTGGGTAGTTTGTAGCCCTAAAACTCTGGGCATACAAAGAGTTTACCTATGACTTGATTAAAAAGTGGACCAAAGCTCTTAACAGACACCTCACCAAAGAAGATATACAGGTGACAAATAAGCATATGACAAGACGCTCCACATCATATGTCATCAAATAAATGCAAAGTAATGTGTTTTTAAATGAGTTTGCCTCAGGTTATTGTGCATAGTAAGCACTTAATAGCAGTAGGTTATTATTCATTTTAGTCTTCTGTTCATGATGAGATACCCAATGAATTTAGATTTTCTCATGTCCATTTAGCTCTGATGTTCAAGACAGAAGAAATACTAAGAACTTCTGTACCACGTACACTGTGAAACCATATATTATAGTTCATTAACTCATTTGGGCAAAGCTTTATGTTAAGTAATAATATTACAATTCTCACTTGGGCAGATCGGCTGTATTTTTTCCAAGGTCATAGATTATACCCTGAATCTCAGTCATCTCCTTTTAATTCATGTCATTGGTTACAAGGAAAAATGGAATGAAAGCAATGAGTCAGCACATATCCATAAACTATACTAGAAAAATGTCTCAAAACGTATTTCCAACAGAGTTATTCAGCGCTGTCACCTCCAAATTCACTATTACCATGTGATTACTACATAATACAGTTGAGTTCATCTTCCAAGATGGCATTGCTCTAGTAGATCACTATATTTATTGTGTTTATCAGAGACACATATTCCTGTGTGTTCAGTAGGTACATTGGGTTATAATTTGTGATGTTCTTGTAGTACTGCATATAATATTACTAAACAAAGGAAAATTTCTGATTTTTGTTTATCTTTCGATTTACACATAATTCAAATTTACTTTCTCTTCATCCAATCAATACCAGATTGTTAGAATCTCAGCTTTCTTGAGTGATTTATCATTTATTGAGGCACATGGCACTTCTTAAAAACACAAGTCAAAACTTCAGAGAATTACAAATTACATTACACATACACATACACAACTTCTGTCAATTTTATCCCAGTCAAAACATAACCAGCTGCTTCTGAGATGATATCAAGTGACAATTAAAATAGCACCAATAATGTTACACTACAGTTAGGTACAGAAAATATTTTATCTGAAAAAAGCAAGAAGTATATTTAGACGGTTAGGATTTATGTTCCCTATTAAGAGAACAGATGCCTTAAAAGATTAATCTTTGGTGCCATCGTGTCTATTTGTGCAGAATGTTGGACACAATGGGGCTTGTTTGGGCCAGATGCCTACCTTGTCCAACTTTAGTCCTCTAAGCAGTGGTCTCCAAATACCTTCTGCAGACCATTAGTTCAATAGAATACTAATACGTATACTGTCAAAACTGGGTTCTATGGTCAAATACAATTTGGAAACGCTATATTAAAGTCACACATTTTCCTCTCCAGTGAGCTGTCACACTCTTTAATATACTCACATGCATTATGGATCTTCTAGAGAAAATGCGTCACTTCCCCAAATTATTTAACTATAGAACCTGTGCCAGAGTAACCATTAACCATTAGGCAGATAAAATACATGTTTGGGACACCAGCAGCATTGGGAAGAAAAAAATTACATAAATATTTAATCTTTGTTTAAAGCATCAAGGAAGTTAACACTAGGGAAAAATCAGAATTTTGTTGGACTTGTTACAGTTATGACATAATCTAATATGCTTATTTTGATGTACATGGTGGGTGTAAACTTGATTTTTTTCAGTGCTTTAAGGCCTTTAATGGAATCGATCCAGACCTCTATTTGTTTTTTTTTCTTCAGGGAGCATCTAATGGGGTAATGTTGCATTGAACACACTTAAGGAATTGCTGTTCTAAATCCCATTTGCCATATTTGTCATTCTGCTCATCTATGGATACTATAATACTTTTCCTCCTTGGAACTTTCTGGCACTACCAGTTCTCTTGGGATGACTATGGGTCTGATGTGACTGCCTCAGGGTTTTCTGAGAAGGACCCAGCTACTTCCTTAGAATATACAAGGACCAATGATAGATTTAGGACACATGGTGAGACTGCCAGGGTCTCCTGCTTTGAGCAGTTGCAGGCAGTGGGCCAAGGTCACCTGCATTAACCTAAATCTCTTCTCCTTGAGCTGAGCAGACAAGGATTCTGCTTAACCCAAGAACTCATACCCAGCATTTGGACCAAACCAAGACAAAATAGCAAAGCAGACAATTTATTTTTAGCATCCTCTCTTTCTCTCCTCTCATATCCCAGGCAGCCATGCTCTCTGGAATCCCCAGGCAGCCATCTCTATCAATCAGAGACTTCCTATTGCAACACCCCACTTCTCCCCTGCTTGGAAATTACCCTCCTGATCCACCACCAGTGTTACTGTCCTCTCTCTTCGAACACTCAACTAAATAATAGTAATTGAATTTTTTTCAATGGCTTTATCACATGAAAAGAAAAATAACTTCTACTTTTCAGTATAAGACTTTGACAGGTTTTTAAAAACTATATGCATTTATTACCATGATAATAGTGCAATTGATTTTAAAATAAGCAAACCAACAAGGCAACGGGCAATCAGAGCCCCAGTGTTTTCAACTGTGATGAAGATTGAGCCTTCACTGGGGCCATTTCTTAGTCACACTTGCCCAGACTTAGCCTCAGCACCAGATAGCTGGGGGTAGGATGAAACGGTCTCCCTCTCCTGAGAATGTAGGGCTGAATGGGGCTGTGCGGAGAGGGGCCCTGTTCTGGGCTGTACCCCACTGCAGTGGAGTTTCAGTCCCTGGGCCCCATGGAGGAAGGAAGGAAAGAAGGAAGGAAGGAGCGGGTCTTGGTACAAGCATCACCGACTCTCATTGTTCTTATTGAGTTTTAGTATATTTTCTCTAAGAAATGTTTCTTCTTTTTGTTGTATGTTCTTAAAACCAATTCTAGAGACTTAAAATGGTTTTTTTAATGATTTTCAACAGTTTCATGGAGCATCTCTAACTGTTAGACTGGAAGTATCTCTCTAACCAGCTTCTGATTTTATATCAGTGACTCAACTTCTCTTAGATTCAGTTACCTGTTTTTTAAAATGAAAATAATACTGCCTAATTTTTAAGGCTTTCCTTAACATTAAATAACTATACATATAAAGTATTTAACGTAATATATCTCATATGGAAGAGTTTTTTGTAAAGAGTAATTATTATGGTCAAAGTGATCATATGTTCTGTATTCATTCATCCACTCAAATATTTCTTGAGCAAAAGGCTATGTTTTACTATTCTAGATGGTAGGAATTTTGAGCAAATCAAAGGGGATTCCTTCAGAGAGTTTATATTTTAATGGAGGAGATAGACAATAAATAGATATATAAAATAATGTCAGGAAGCACTAAGTATGATAAAGAAAAATAAAACCGGTTATGTGACTAGAAAGTGATGGGGGGCTGTCAAAGATAGGCAGATTCCCAAGTATTCCACTTTTTCCATTTGAACATTAAGGTAGTTTAAAATTTCCAAAGTTTGGCATTAAATGCCTCTTGTCTTCAGAAATAGAGCAAAAATCCTTTGTCAATACCTGACTCCCAGTTCCCAGTTTTGGATCTGGAATGTGTAAATGTGTGTGTGTGTGTGTGTGTGTGTGTGTGTGTGTGTGTGTGTGTGTGTGTATTTATTTATTTATGGCATGGCAGAGGCTAAGCTTCCATACCAATGCTTAAATGTAATAACCTTTAGACATTGCTTTTCTTCTCATAAGTTCAAGCTTGCCTAAAACTGGTGGGGACTGGTAATAGACTGTTCTGGTCACTTTTAATTGTTTTTCTATGATATAAAGATGTGCTATATATATGAATGGGGGTTCAGAGAAAGCTAGGGAGAGAGATTAAAGGTCCTGTAAAATACTACTGGAATTAAAAATATTATAGATATCAGAATTTATTATACTGATAGCAACTTTAAAAAAGAAAGACAGGGAAATATAAAATGTAACATAAATTACTTAAGAGAACTAATTACTGAATTGGTTTTTATGCATTAGTATTCTCTCAGAACATAGAATATCCCCTTGACTCTTCACTCTAAATCACAAATACTGAGATTCTATTAAGTACCCAATATTACCAGAGAGTATGCAGTTATTAAGGCAAATACCCTACCCTCAAATTGTTCATATTACAGTAGAAAGAAGAACAGAACTACAGAAATAACTGTGTAAACTTCATATCCCCAGCCCAGCAGTACAGGACAAGTGTTAATATGAAGTTAGCACCATAGCAGTTTTAATGCCTAAACTGCTTCATGTTGTCTCTTCTGTCTCAGCAAGATGGTGGAGGACGTAAGGGGCAAGGATGATTTCTTTGATGTCTCCTACAGCCTTGTTGTATTCCTTGTTGTACTTTTCTCAGAACCAGGTACTTCTGGAAAAGTCTGCAATCTGCTGTTACAACAACTAATTCCCAGTGGATCGGTGGGCTTGGGCAACAGGAAGGGTTACTACTTCATACACAATCTTCCCCAGCTTTAAGCAGGAATTGTGTGCTGGCAACTTGTGCAGAGAAAGTTGGCAAAATTTTGTATTATAGGCAGGAAGTAGAGGGTTTCATTGCATGGCTGCTTCTGCCCCGCTGAGACAGCTGCTGTGCTCCACAAAGCCATTACCATCATTTGCAGCTGGCTACCATCATGCATTGATCTTTCATTGCAACAGTCCCCTGAAAAAATGCTCTGTTTCCTGCCTAAAATAGCTTATTTTCTTCTCTGGGTACAGTTTCAAGAAGCTCTGGGCTTTGGGTTCCAAACTTGAGAACTTGATTGAGAAATTCTTGAGAATTCAAGAATTTCTTGAGAAATTCTTGATCTGCTGCCTTGAGAAATTATTCTTGAGAAATAATTTTGAGAAATTATTCTTGAGAATTATTCTTGAGAAATAATTATTGAGAAATTATTCTTGAGAAATTATTGATCTGCTGCCTTGTAAATTGCTGACCATGACTGACCTGATTTAACTCTCTCTCTCTTTTCTCTAAGTCTCCTATAAGTTTATCCATTAAAAACCCCAAATAGCCTTTTGGAGTCTCACCTTTCCCACGGGCAACTTCCAATTCTAATCAACCAATCTCCTTTCTCAGTGCTCTGGCAGATTTATTTTAGGTTTAGAAAGGAAAGAACTGATATATAAGACATTTAGAAAGCAGAAAGGGCACAGCTTAGTGACAAATTGGATGTAGGTAGTGGAAGATTGGGAGGAGTTAAGGGCAGCTTCCTGGATTCTGGTGTAGGTCACTGGTAGAAGACAAACGATAGAAATTCAAGAAGATGGGGAGGCAGAGGATCAGCAGGCTTCAGTAATCCCCAAGATTATGTTTCAAAACTCATGATATATGTTCAGCTTCAAAAGGGGAGGGCAAAAGTAGAAAGAAATTTAGACAGGACATAGGCAGAAAGCAACAAAATATAGGCACTAGAGGATGACTCCAGCTTGGATAATGCTATTCGTGGGTACCACTCTAGGTACATGCCAGAGCCTTCACTCAAGTGATAATATCCAAGGGTCCAAGCCAGAGATCTTTTTTATGTTGGTATAGGACTATTACTTGATAATAGACCTATTGCTATACTTTGATGTTAATGAGTTCAAATAACAGGAAGATGGAAATAAGAAAGTGGGAGCTGGAAGACAGGGATAAGTGATCTGAGAATGAGAGAGTGAATTTTAAGATCTTAGAGCTGGAGCAATTTGGGGTTGTTTAAGAAGTGGCCTACAGGTGAAGGACATTGGAAATATAGGACATCAAAGAATGGCAAGTCTAGTGTATTGGGTAGGGCATTCCCATGGGGGTTTATGTTAACCAAAAGATAGAAACAGAGCAAAGAACTATTCATAAAGCTGGTGATACATAATTCCTCCTAGGAAGGTCACTAGGGTAAGGGGAATGCAGTAAATTATGGTGAGGATAAAAAGAATAAGATACTCCACCCTGCCCCTGCCTAAGAGAACTTTCTGCAATGATGGAAAGGCTCTCTATCTGCACTAAACAATATAATAGCCTCCAGCCACATGTGATATGGAGCACTTGAAATATAACTAATTCAACTGAGCAACTGAAATTTTAATGCTATTTAATTTAATTTTAATTAAGTTTAATTTAAATAACCACATTAGGCTAATGACTATCATATTGGACATTGCAGTTCCAGAGATTTGGAAGAACAATGTACTGAAACCAGTAAGAGTGTGGTAGTATATTGCTGATCCTACCACCAAACTGGAGGTGGTGATATTGGTGGGGATATTAGTGAATGGGATTTTTTTACATTTTATAATGAAAGGTGTCCAAGTTTGGAAGATCTGCCTAATTCTATGAACAAATATTTTCCAAATAATCAATGCACAGTTATTTATGAGTAAAATATCAAAGTGCAAGACAGACCAGTGGATTTTAATGAAACAGGGCAATAATAGTTCATTGACATGGTTGCATATTGCATATTACCACTAACCTGTAAGAGTTTACTATTACTTGCTGAGTTTTAGCATAATATCAAAGAACAATATTCTCAATTATATGAAAAGGATATTAGAATCATCTTCCCTTGTTCAATTATATATCTGTGTGAGGCAGGATTTTCTTTGCATACTTTAATCAAAACAACATTCTGCAACAGATTAAATGCAGAGCAGATATGAGAAGCCAGTAATGTTCTATTGTCAGACATCAAAGAGATTTGCAAAATTGTAAAACAATGATACTTTGATGTCTTTTTAATGTGGCTATTTTCTGGAAACATATTTTTATGTTAACATGCAGTGGGTTTTTATTGTTATTTGTAAGTGAATTTCAAATATAAATTTCTGTTTCAAATTTATAACACAAACATATTGATCAATATAACACAAATAAACAAAAGCTCTTTGGGGTCTTTACTTACTTTTAAGACCATAAAGGGGTCCTGAGATCAAAAAAGTTTGAGAACCACTGATCAAGAAAAAAGTCATTGATTCTTCAGGACCTGGCTCAAATCTCAGTCTTAAAACCCCTTTTCCCTAGTTCCCCAGCAACTCACTCCCTGTTCTTTGTTTGTTTAGCATTTGTATAAATGTTCCTTTGAATGTCTATATATTGTATGTGAGAGAGAGAGAGACAAAGACAGAGACAGGCAGACAGACACATATACAGGTGGAATTAAGCAATAGCCCTTTGCATAAAGTGGAAACAATGGTACATTTATGGACAAAGACAAAGGAGTCAGCAGAAAAGGAAAATAAAAATTAAAAGAAAAATACAGAACAATTACACAAAAGCATTTGTTAGATTTTAAGAATACTGGTTATGAGGAAGAACCAAGGTAAAAGAATTAACCTTAGAAAGGACTGCATTTTTCTATCTACATTGAAAGAGGTTAAAATTTAGTATTCGTGAAATGGAAGCTAAGAATGATGAGAGATACCATGTTGAATGACCTCATCTTGTCAAAAAAAGAGGAAATACCATCATCAACTGAAAGCTAAAAGGAGAGCAGAATTTGGCATCATGGCCATTGTGGCCATCTTGGCCACGAGGTAGTGCTAGGAAACAAACGGAGATGAATAGAAAGCCTCGCTGCACATGAGAGGGGGTGTGGCCATGATTAGATAGCTCAGATGTTTATTAGAACCTCTCCAACCTTTCACTGACTTTCTCTTATACAGCAGGACAGAGAAAGCTGCTTAGAGTCAAAGTAAAGTTCAGTGAAAAGGGAGCTAGTGAGCAGCTTGGGCAGGCATGGAACTCTGTAATCAGGAGCTCCAGAGAGGCTTTGTTTGTTTGCTTTATTTGGCACATTTAATTGTATGTTAAGCATAAGGCCAATTACATGAATAACTTACTCTGGCACATAATTAGAGTATATTATAATTTTTGATGTCTGGATAATGTCTAATTTAATTAAGAATAATGAGCAAGTTTACTAATTATGGCTCTAATTATAATTCTTTTATGAGAATAAGGAGACCTCAGGGTAAAACATACACTATGCCTTACTCTCAGGAAACACTATTTGAGACTAGCATCTTATGAAAAATTTTCATCAGCAATCACCCTTAAATGGCATTGATGGGGGTACAGCAGTTAATCTATATAAGGTATAGTCTTTTATAATAATTATAAACTGGATCTCATAAATAAATTACCATATTGTTTTGGCTTATTTGGAGAATTAACCACTGTTTGGTTTCAATCTTGTTATCCAAAAAAGTGTTAACGTATAGGTTTGTGTATTTCTACCAAAAAAGAGTTTTGACTCCTCTTCTAATTAGCTGTTACATCCTCCAGTGAGCATGCCTTAATTTCCCAACGCTAGCTAGATGCCTTTCTATTGGGTTCCTGTAACACACTATGCCAACCTCTCTCTTGGGCTGTATCGTATGGTATCATAAGCACTCATTCACTTGTCTGCATCTCTCAGATAAAAATTTCCTTAGGGCAAGATAGGTATTTTATTTGTTATATCATCCTCAGAGCCAGGCACAGTACCTGGCAAATACTATATAATAAGTATTTTAAATCAAATTGAGCAAAAAAAATAGGAAAAATGAAGTACTAAAACAAGTCACAATAGGTTTAATATCAGTTGCTCTTTTCAAGCTAAATAAAGACGCAAGGTGACACACAGGGACAGATTTCAGCACTTATGTTTGCAGGTGCACACCTTGTAGCTCTTTCTTGGGTGGCTGCAGGAGATTTTGAATTAAGGATTACACAGACGGCCAATATATCTATGTTCAATTATTATTTAAGCACCTGGCGTTATATGTTTTCTAAGACACACATTTTTACATAAATATTTGAAATATTTTGGGTCACCTTCATTCTAATTGGGAACACTCTACTATCCAGAGAGTGCATAAAACCTCAGTGAACTATCATGCACGTCTCTTTGGATATTTATTTAAATTAGAAAAATTATTCACCAGTTCTGTCTTAGAAACTTTCAGATATTTATAGGTAATTTTAAATGATCTTTTTGGATATAAAATACATGTAGTTAGCATTATTCAAAGGTTATAGAAGAATGTACAGGTGGTGGCCCCTCGCCCCCGCCCCAGCCGGGAGGTCCGACGTGGAAGTTGCTGGCTGACCAAGCTGCCAAAGAAACCCCCTGGGAACCAGAGCCAGAGCGCAGGCCTAGGCGAGGGGAGGTGGCAACTTCGAGGCTCGATTAGGAGTCGCTGCCGAGGTCGGGGCCAGTCTCTGATGGTCGACGAGGGAGGACAGGCAGTTCATCATGGGTGGCTTTTTCTCAAGCATTTTTTCCAGTCTGTTTGGAACCTGGGAAATGAAGATTTTAATTTTGGGATTAGATGGAGCAGGAAAAACTACAATTTTGTACAGATTACAGGTTGGAGAAGTCGTTACTACTATTCCTACCGTTGGATTTAATGTTGAGACGGTAACATACAAGAACCTAAAATTCCAAGTCTGGGATTTAGGAGGACAGACAAGTATCAGGCCATACTGGAGATGTTATTATTCAAACACAGATGCAGTCATTTATGTAGTAGACAGTTGTGACCGAGACCGAATTGGCGTTTCCAAATCAGACTTAGTTGCCATGTTGGAGGAAGAAGAGCTGAGAAAAGCCGTTTTAGTGGTGTTTGCAAATAAGCAGGACATGGAACAGGCCACGACTCCCTCGGAGATGGCAAATTCACTTGGGTTACCTGCCTTGAAGAACTGAAAATGGCAAATATTCAAAACTTCAGCAACCAAAGGCACTGGCCTTGATGAGGCAATGGAATGGTTAGTTGAAACATTACAGAGCAGACAGTAATTCAGTCACTTCCGCTCCTCTGAAACTAAGACCACATCACGTATCCCTTCGGAAATAGTTAAAGTGTGCTTCACACTACTACATGTTAAAACTGTATGATCGTCAGCATATACCAAACTGACTGCAACATTTGTAATAAATATTAAAAATAAGTATTTGGTTGGAAAAAAATAATGTACATAATAAAGCCTCCTTCCTCCCTCCATTGCCCAGCTACATAGCTCTATACCCTCAAAGCAAACACTGATGAAAATTTTATAGATCATTTGTAAAATGGGAAATTAGGTAAAATGGTTTTAAAATAAGTTCTTTCTTCTCACATATTATTCTTATGGCATACACCTGGTCAAGGCTATCTCCCCTTTTAGATCCCATTTGAAAAGGGACAAACTTAAGAACCTTCCTGACTCTTCATTTTGGTTTAACTTTCTCTTGCTTTTGATCCCATAATATCAGATAATTTATCTTTTATAATATATATCATACCCACAATTTATTATACAATATCTGTCTTTCCCACTGGACTATAATTTTTATACAAGATAGGAAAAGTATATCATATTAACAGGTATGCTCTTACCCTTAAACAGTGACTTGCACAAGTTTGATACATAATGAAGTCTTAGTGAATGAGTGTGAAATGAGTAAGTGTGGGTTAATCTATGAGTCCAGTCCAAAAGACAGAAACCAAACTAGGTCTTTTAAGCAGAGGGAATAAAATTCAGGGAATTGTTTACATGGATGATAGAAGAGCTGGTGAATCAATCAGTGATGATAAGGCAAACCAGAGATTAAAAACATCTAGGAGCATGACTAGCCTAGACAAGAAGGGACCGAAGGAAGAAGTAGTGATGAAACCACAGAATGTGTTTTGGGACTCAGTAGAGCATAGATCCTTCTGTCTCAGTGCAGAAAGAATTCAGCGAGAGGCAGAGTGACAGCTAAGGAACGAGTTCATTAGTATAGGATGCTTGTGAGAGATACAAGTGGCAGGCAAGGGAATGCCACCCTGAGAACTTAGTGGGCTACATTTTTACAATCAAAGGAAAAAGACCATCTTCTTCCTCATGTTGAGTAGATATCAAACTTCCATCTCTAGCTCCTCCTCCACATGGGGTGGGGGAGTTTTCTTTTCCCTACATGGTCAAACTGGGACTGTCACAGTACTATGGAAATGAGCAAAAAGGCAGTAACATATACTAAAATATGGGAAATCATCTCAGGTTTCAGTATAATGCCACCTTTCCCCTATATTCCTGCTCTTAGTACATGCAGAAAAAGCCGCTTCTCAAGGATCATTAACTTACTGACTTCAATGGGCAGGATGTGGACCATTCCACCACTGTTTTATTGTTTTGGGGGTATGTCTCATGCTTCTATTGCATAGTTTTGTTGCTAAGTAAGCCCACTTGGTTTTGTTGTTAAGCAGGCCTACTTTCTTGTGTAATCATTAATTTATGAGGTCTCCCATACTTCGGTCTCTACTTATGATCCCTTAGTGGGATTAACTATTGAATATTTAATCACCTACTTTGTCCCTTTACTCTGTTCCTATCAGTGATACCAGGTCTAGAAGTTGGGCTACTCAAAGAGCTAGAACTTTGGCTATCAGCAGTTGGATCTCAGAAGGAGGGGTTTTTGTTCTGCATGAGCTGAGAAGATGCAGCCACAGCCAAAGATATTCCTGCAGAGTCTAAGAGAGGAAGAAATACTCTGGTTTCTCTATTGCTCTCACCTTCCCGTTTTCACCATTGCTTAAACCTGTCCAGAAGCCAGTTGGCAAGAGAGACCAGCTGGCAGGAAAATGGTGTTCCCTGTGATGTAGAACAGAGTGGGAGAAAGGGTAGGAAAAGGAAGAGTAGAGTAACAAATATCCAGTATCATTGACCCTATAAACCACCTGGCAGGCTGATCTCTGGGGGAGCAAGCCTGTGACCAGCAGAACACAAAATAATAATTCAGTGTAGATGAATTCAGTATAGATGTCTTTTCTGGCATTATTTTTTCAAGACAGTGAAGAGCAACATATTTCTTTGACAAAATGAAAGTATTTTACAGGGTTTAAGTCAATGCATACTCATAAGATGCTACTGGGTTGGTATATAGGAAGACATATATTGAGTAATTAGTAAAATGAATTATGTCCATAGACAAAAAGAGAATCATGGTGAGAGTAATTAGTTCTGACATGTAGACTATGTAAGGCTGTTAGAAACACAAAGAATAGAATAGCAAAATTATTTTACATGCTTTTGTGGGAAACATTTATAGCTTCTGGGACATAAAAATGTGTGATCATAAATGATCTTGTGTTTTTCTGACAGCAAATTTATGGTCCGAGTAATAGATTTCAACCATCAGAGAAAACATTCCAGACCTTTTCTTTCTTTCTTTTTTTTTTTTTCATCATTTCATTATTGAAGAGCTGACAGGAAAATGAGAAGAACAATTTGTAAATTACATAAATATAGAAGGTTTTCAATAAATATACTCTGTCTCTAGAATAAAGAAAATATTAAGTTATGGAGTATGTGGCCCAACTGTTGGTGAAAAAATTGTGTGTTTGTAACATTGGTGGTGGAAGGAATCCAGGGAAAGAAGCAAAAAACACAGATGATGAGTTATTTCTGTCTCCTGGTGGAATCTCATGAAAAAAGTAATGCAAAAAAGTGAATTATTTGAACTTACACTATCCAGATAATCTAGTGGTATACTTTAAAATTTCTGGGCACTTGATGCAGGCTCATTAAGTAAATGATTGATTGAATATATGGAATAATACAGGTGGAAAATTTATTAGAGGCCATAAAGTAAAATTTCCTTATTATACAGATGAAAAATTGAGACCAAGAAAGGACAGAAACTTTCAAGTTTGCAGATATATGACAGATAATAGAGTTCCTATTTCTTGACTCAAAGACTAGTAGTGAAGAATACTCACTTTGCAGTCGGTCACACTTGGGATTGATTTAGAACTTTGTTACTTCTTGTGTGACTATATGCAGTTAAGTTCTTTTTGCCTCAGTGTTCTCATCTGTACAGATGGTCCTCCACATCCACAGATCCAATCAACCAAAGATCCAAAATATTCGAAAAAAATTCCAGAAAGTTATAAAAAGCAAAACTTGAATTTGCCACATACCAGCAACTACTTATCATACATAGCATTTACATTGTATTTACAGCTAATTACATAACATTTACATTGTATTTACAGCTAATTACATAGCATTAACATTGTATTAGGTATTAAAAATAATCTAAAGATGATTTAAAGTATACGGGAGGATATGTATAGGTTATACGCAAATACTATTCCATTTTATATGAGGGACTTGAGTATCTTTGGATTTTGGTATCCACAGGTAAATAGTCCCCTGCAGATACCGAGGGATGACTGTAGTGTTAACTTTAGCTACATTTTCCCAAAGGACAGACACGTTCACGCTCTCCAGATGTGCTGGGAGAATGCCTTAGGGATGTGGTCAGCAACACTCCACCCTCTCAGTGAGAATCTGTCCAATGTGTCTCCTCAAGTCTTCCATTTTATAGAACTATCCCGAAGGCTGGAGGGGTCCAACAATATATAATTATACAAAAATATGCTGAAGATTGGTCTAAAAAATAGAATACTCTGGGTTGCTCAGGGAAGGGGTAGTAAGAGGGCAATTTCTAGGTCGAAAAGGAGGAAGGTGATTGCTACTGGGAAAAATTTTATGGAAAAGGGTAGGCGGGAGGATCCTATAGGGTCAAATCTGCATTCGTAGGGGCTTGTTTTTTCTGCATGTTTAGTTGAGGAAGTCAGAAGGCAATAAGTACGAGTAATGAGGCTAGTATTGTGTTTGTTAATAGGGTCAGTATTAGGTTTATTGTTCTTTTTCAGAGTACCGAAACTAGCTGATTGGAAGTCAGTTGTACTAATTAATACTGAAAAGACTATGAGCCTCATCAATAGATAGATACGTAAAGAAATAGCCATACAACATCTATAAAATGTCAGTATCAAGCAGCAGCTTCGAAGCCGAAGTGGTGGTTGGATGTGAAGTGGAATTTTAATTGGCGTAGGAAACAAACAACAAGGAAGGTAGAACCAATAATTACATGTAGTCCCTGGAATCCTGTGGCTATGAAGAAAGTTGATCCGTAGACTCCATCTGAGATCGTAAATGGGACTTCGTAATACTGTGATGCTTGTAGGAGTGTAAAATAAACACCGAGGGCGATTGTAATAAAGAGGGCTTGAAGTATGTGCTTATGATTTCCTTCTGTAGGCTGTGATGGGCTCAGGTAATGGATACACCAGAGGCCAATAGCACGGAAGTGTTGAGAAGTAGTACTTCTAGGAGGTTTAAGGGGTGAATGCCTGTTGGTGGCCAGCACCCGCCTAATTCAGGGGTAGGAGCGAAGCTTGAGTGGTAGAAGGCTCAAAAAAAGCCGGTAAAAAATAGGACTTCTGATACGATAAATAAGATTATTCCGTATCGAAGTCCCTTTTGGACGGTTGGTGTGTGGTGGCCTTGGAAAGTGCTTTCTCCAATGACGTCATCACTGATATTGTTAGAATATTAGTTAGTAGGCCCAGTGTTAGTAAAACTACTGAGTTGAAGTGGAATCACATGATTAGGCCTGATGTTATAAGAGCTGAAAGAGCTCCCGTAAGGGGCCAAGGACTAGGATTTACTATGTGGTATGTGTGGGTTTGGTGGGTCATTATGTGTTGTCATGCAGGTATAAGCTTACTAAGAGGGTGAATACATAGGCTTGAATTATAGTGACAGCGAATTCGAGGATAGTGAGTAGGGCGAGAATGATAAATGTAATGAGAGCCGTGAATGTGCTGGTGCTTATTAGCACTAAGGTTGTCTCTCTGATTAGAGGTATTAGTAAGTGGCCTGCCGTAATATTGGCTGTTAGTCGCACAGCCAGTGCTACGGGTTGGATGAATAGGCTGATAGTTTCGATAATTACTAGCATAGGGATAAGGAGGGTGAGTGTGCCTTGTAAGAAGTGGGCTAGGGATGCTTTTGTTTTATTACGGAAACCTGTAATGACGGCACTGGCTCGTAGGGGGATGGCTATTCCCACATTCATTGAGAGCTGTGTGGTGGGTGAAAACGAGCTGGGCAGTAGTCCGAGGAGATTGGTTGACCCAATAAATAGAATGTGTGATGTTAGTATTAGTGATCAAGTTTGTCCTTTATGATTGTGGATACCTATTATTTGTTTCGATATGAGTTGAATTAGCCATTGTTGAAGGGAAATTATGCGATTATTAATTAGTCTTTTTGGTGTTGGAAATAAAATACTTGGGAATATAATGATTAGAATGACTACGGGGTGGCCTATTATTATTGGGTTTACAAAAGGGGCAAATAGATTTTCATTCATACTGTTTCTCAAGGGGTAGGTTGTTTTTGCACTTTAGTGAGTGTTGATTTTGGGTTGGGGTAGTAGATGTGTTTTGAGATTTTTAGCTGAAATTAATAAAATAATGTTAGAAATATAGATGAAATAGTAATAAATAATAGTAATATAGTAATAGTCATATTATTACTAGGACAGGTAAGGATAGTAGAAGCAATGCTGCCGTGGTTAGTACTGATCATACGAATAGTGGTGTTTGGTACTGGGTTATAGCGGGTGGTTTTATGTTGATGATAGTAGTGACAAAATTAACAGCCCCGAGGATTGAGGATACACCAGCTAAATGTAGAGAAAAAATAGTAAGGTCAGCTGAAGCTCCTGCATGTGCTGAGTTGGGTTGGACCCGACCTCGCTGCCCTTCCCCGCGCCGCCGCCTCGCTTTCTTGCGCCCG